>NW_027137161.1:0-133652 GCF_040869045.1 Eurosta solidaginis
TTATGTATGTTTGTATGTAGGTATAAATCGAGTTACGTCCTAAACGGATCTGCCGATCACAACCAAATTTGCACCACCCCCTAGAAACCTTCCAAGGATGGTCGTAGGCTGAAAATAATTTCGATATATAAAAGGGGCGCGTCACCTCCCATACATATCTCTGGATGTAGTAATGGTAAGATGACGAAAATGGGTAAGGAGCTATATCACGCTAAGTCCTAACAGCACCAGTAATATATGGAATTGAGAAAAAGAAGATAAATGAGATTTTTCAGAACTATTGTTGCCGTAAAAACGTAGGTTATACCAACACGTAATGTTTAATTGTAGACCTGGGTTTCGCTGTTATTCCTTTAGTATTCTCTTGGGATTTGTTATCTTTAGGGTTGGTATTTTTGGATGCGCCTTGAGGAACCGGACAAAATATTTCTGCTAAATTTGATATTAATTGATTTAAGAGCAAAAATAGAAATCACTATGGCAGTTGCTTTCTCGGTTACCGCGGATACCCTTTGTGTGGTGGACGTGCAGTTCACTCCGCATTTAAATTACCACTGTCTGTAAACATTTGATACACCTTAGTGCAACATAGGCAAACGTTCAGGCCAAATTGAGGGTGTGGGATGAATGCTTCATAAACAGTCGCTGCCAGGTTTACACCGAAGCCTTAAGGATTTGAGGTGTAATGATCATCCCAAGGGTTGTGTTTTCCTCTTACTTGGTGGAATAGCCGCAGATGAAGTAAATGCGCGCTTTTTCGTCTATCGATGGCTTTACTTACAAAAATGTACTCTCTTTAGGAATATTAGAGCTCATTTTGGCTAAAGCACTTCAACAGCAGCTTTTGCTAAACAAATTTTTGAAATTCCTTTACTATCAGGTGTGATTTCTTTTCCTTCAAGTTTTTGCGAAATGATGACATCACCTGAAGTCTTAATAACTAATGTTTTTCCAAATATTGAATATATCTTTACAAACTAAAAATGGTTTCGAGAAAGTGCATTTTTGGCACCTTAAAATGAGGATTTTAATATCATTAGGACCGAGACAACTCATCCCTCTACTAACACAGTCGTTTGAGAATTGCAAGCTGTGCATATCCGGTTGAGTTTCTTAACTCTTTTGAGACATTAGGGATTCCTTCCAATCGACTGATCCTTAAAAAAGGCTCATAATATTTATGCTTCGTGATTTGGATGCTCCGCGCTTATGTCATTGAAGCAATTCATTTTATTGGAAAATTTGTATAACAAAAAAGATTAAAACCAAGGATTTCATTGATACCGATAAATATGCCTTTTCAATTTTAAATGCCTCCAATTTCCTATCCCTATCAATGAAACTCAAGGACGGTCATTAGCTGGGATTCAAGTGATTGATAAGCGCAATACACATCTTTATAGCATTAGTGTTTCCGTGTATTGAAATACTTTTACAACAATGAGTAATATCTTTAATGAACATAATGAACAAAATTGGTCCAAGTATAGATCACTGAGGCACCCCGGAGTGCAGCCAGTTCGTTTCAGAGCAACCACTTTTAACTACTACTTTCTGCCAAAAATGTGTAAGAAAGTTTTCGAGAAATCTTGCAGCAGTAGAAGAGAATCCAAAGTAATGCCGTAATTTCATTAAGAGAATGGAGTGATCTACTGTGTCAAAAAATCTAAAAGTGACATCATAGTCAAATCACCCCTATCGTTATCGAAAAGTTAATAATATGTGTTAACGTTGAAACAATGTTGATTGCAATTAGTTTTACAAACTTAAGGCTTATACCGTTGTCACCAACGGCATTGGCTTTTTTAAATTTGTTACCCGTGTCTGGTGTGTACATCACATTTTCATTAAGTTTGAAATTTCGATTATTTATATATATACTCGACTGTAAAAGAAGTCATTGATCGAGTCAGGGTCCAAATCGCATTTCGAATCATTTTTACATGCAATCCCTTCTGACTTGAGATTTTTCCACAAGTTCTTGGTTGGTAAATTCGTGTCGTGTTATGAACAAATTGTCTAGCTCGTGGAATTTACTGGGGTTGTATATACACACAACTATACACTTCTTTAATGAATCACTAACTTTTCATAATTTAATGTTAAGAAGAGTTGAAGTTTTAAGTGATCCTTACTGATGTTTTTTGTAATAAAACTTCCACGCAGCGAATAGCAGTTTTTCCTAACTAGCGCATAATCATCGCATTTAGAGACGGTACTAGTTCTAATTCTGACAATTCGACATTGTGACACTTTTGACATTGTGAGGCATTACAAAAGGGGATAGGGTATTAGAGGCGTTGGTTTCACATTGCAATTGAGAAAGTGGTTGCTACCATGTGGCAACATATTACAAGTTGGACTTACATTGAGCATGTCGCGAGTTGATTCTGGATAGGAAAGAGTTTAACAAAATACAGTATCCATATCGAAGTTGAGATAGCATGACGGGCGTCTTCTTGCTTTCCTCAACGGCGAATTAAGAGTGTTCGTCTTTAAGAACGGGGCTCACCGGCCAATCTCCGGCATTATAGTCCGAGGTCTTTTTATGGATGTTTGTGAGTGCCTGTTTGTGTTCCCTTTCTTCATGCGGCTGAATTTTTAAATGCCGGATTTCCTTGTGGTGCTTGCGGGGATGACTTTTTGCGTTCCTGGGAGGAAGAGCCTCTTCCAACAGATGTCTGTTGGGATGTCCAGGTTGCTGGATGTTTAATAGAAACTGTTTGTTAGCGAGTATTCCCGTCTCGCTGTGTAAATGGTGTTCTGTTTGACATGGCAGTTTTAAGAGGTTTTTTTGCAGGACTGCAGCTTCCTCCAGGGTGTTTCTTTAAATCTGGATGAACTTATCGTAGACGCATACAAACGGTGGACCAATTGCTGTTCCTATGAGCATTTTTTTTCTTGGCTCCAAGTTCTGCCAACGAGTGGCTTACAGATTTCTATGCAGCTCTGAACTTAAAGTACAATATTTTTGTGTGCTGCACAGTCGTTAGACTAATGCCGTCGACATAGATTTTCAATATTGAGTCCACTTTGTCACCGAATATGCGGTAGGTGACAATGGTTAATCGCGCATGGGGAAGAAACTGGAATCGCTAGGGAGATAGTTGGTAATTTTGCATCAAAATACGTCAATGGAAGGGCCAGAGCCTGTTGCGATTATCGTGCAGTCATCGGCGTAATATACAATCGTTACTCCTTCTAGTAGGGAACTACAACCTCGTGCAGCATCCCTTGTTGAATTCTTCTGGGTTTAGTGTTAAGCTCCTGAATTAGATAGAAGCCTGCCGACTGCACAGATATTTTGCCGTTCCTTTATTGAGCTGGTTTGAGACTCTTTCTCTGCAGGGACTTGGCAGATAAAAGGCTACGGCCTATGTTTCATTGTACTTCACAAACAGTTTTCTAATTATTAAAGACTCCTTCCTTGCTCTGTGGTTAAAGCTGTTACAAATACCAGAGGCCTGTGGCAGCTCTAATGTTATGTTGTCATCTGCTGTGATCAAAACGATCGAAAGTCTATTACTTTTATGAACGACTTAGGTCCCAGAAACACGTGGGCGTAGTACCAAATCGTGATTTTCGATCACCATGTATATTTAATAATTTCAAAAACTGTGTGGGTTACTAAAAAAAATATATAGATACATACAAATATGCATAGTATGAACAACTTTCGCTAGCAAAAAATAAACAAAAACCAGAAATTTCTACTGCTTTTACCCAAAAAAGCTTTTAGGGTAGCTTTATTGTTGTTTTTTTATTTTTGTAGCTGTAGTGAGTTTCCGATTTTTGCATGCCTATATTTATTGCTTTTGCTTGGTAACCATTATTAATTTTCAACGCATGTTAAAAACCACAAACAAGTAAAAAAAAAAAAACAACAACAACAAAACAAAACCAAAAACATGAAAACCAAAACTCGCAAAGTTGAAAGCAATGATTGATATTGGCAATTTTTTTTTTATTTTTTGTGTGCTGCCACAACTTGGATAACAATAACTGTAAAATGCACTGTAAAACAATACGCACAACAATAACTTAAATAACAACAACAACAATAATAACTTCGAAAATAAATACCAACAACGCATTCGGCCGCGAAGTATCTTCCAGCCACTCAACAATATTTTCATCATCGCAAGCAACAACAACAACAAGAATACCCGCAACAACAACACACCTTACAGTCACAGCGTGGCATAATGCGCATACCAATGCAGCAACAACAACAACCACTCGCAGGAACGCAACAACAAATGCAAAACTATGGGCCAGCAAAACCTCAACAATATCAACATCACAATAATATTACCATACAACCAAATCATATTAGAAACAACGCAAATGCTAACAGCAACCTACCGTTATATCAGGGGTGTAGCGACAGTGGTGCTGGTGGTGGTATGGGTAACATTAGTGTTGAGGCTAAAACCAGCGGCGGAGCTACTGTTACATTTGATGAATTCACCGAATTCTATTGGCCACATGATACTCCAAAACAACAACAGCAGCAACAACAACTACAACAACAGCAAACACAAAAGCATCAACAACCCTCAATGCAACATAGCAATTACAATATTAGTATTGATATTAACGGCATGGATATGAACGTAGCGGGGCGTGGTATTACAATAGAAAACAATCTTTTTGGCAACACCTCTACAACCGCAAGCGCCAACATGGGACATACTTTTATTACACCTGCAGATATACCACCACCACCTCCGCATCCACCAAATATACATGCACGTAAACGTTATTTGAGCGCCAGCAAAAGTGTAGAGGAGAGAACGCGCCACGAAAGCGGTGGTGGACGTTGTCAGTGTGAACATCCGATTGAGTTTGTAGCGCAACAACAACAAATGCCCTCGCAACAGGAGCAATCAGCTGTGCAACAGCAACAACAACAACAGCCGCATCAATTATATACAGCACATCATAATGCCTATCATCCAACTCAGCAGCCGCACCAGCAACAGCAGCAACAACAGCAACAAATACCATCAACATATCGTCCACATTCACTTAGTCAATATTCTCACAGTGATTATAATCATTCACCACCACCACCACTTGTCACCACGCTCACACGCTCCGATTCGCATCGCAGTCAGCACAATTTCGTTGCTGTTGCGAACTCGACGTATTATAAAAACCGTTTCTTTGATGGTGCGCCACTACCACCACCCTCGCATCTATCCACTTCATCACTGTCGTCGAAAACTACTTTTGAAACGAGGCAGTTTAAGGTAAGCGGAAGTTTGAAAGAATGTGGAAGCATGTGTGTCAGAGAAAGTTACAACCAGGCATTACTTTAATTTTGGTATTTTTTTTCTCTTTATTAATTCTGTATACGTATAATATAATACATATCCATTCTAAAAAAAATTACATTTTTGTGCGAGAATCTACTTCATCTAATTTACAATTTCCGCGTATCCGTATGAAAAAAATGTATTGGTTGGCGCTATGAAGAAATTTTTTAGAAGTTTTTAAATTTCACCCTGTTCCTTACAACCGTGGTTACTTGACTCCTCGTATAAAAAATGGTAATTTTTTACTTGACAAAAACTCTTACAATAGCACAAAAATTGTCAAAGGAGTACCTGAAAACGCATTTTGATCTTAAAAAACTATTTAAATCTCGCAACATAAACGAATAAGTAGTTAAAGCGGATTTGGGCTCCTTAAAGAAAAGGAAGCAACATGGCTATCCACGCATACACTCGTATTCATGTTGAATAGTTTATATAGTTTGTCAGAATGTTGTAATGAAAAGTTGTTTGCTTTAAGACAGTTGTGGCACCCAAAATAATGCAAACCTTAAATGTTAGGTGACCCTAATTTAGTAGACCCGAAACCGAATAGGGATATGTCTAACCTCGATACTAATATGTAGGTATGCAGGCCATTCAATGATAATCAGGTTAAATAAAATTTGGGTTTGTCTTCGCAAAGTCAGCATAAATAAAGGGAATTTAGTATAGTTTTCCATAGGAAAGAAGTAACCTAGAATGTTGAGCCATTGTACATGGCCCTACAAAGTATAAGTCCCTTTTACATTAGAAAGTCATTGAACTCAAATCGATCATGACATAGACTAAGAGGGTGATACAGGAGGGAAGTAGTTCAGCAACGCCTGTACCAAGCAGTTCTTAAAATTTTTGTTGCTAATTCTTGGTGTATTCCGTGTTTTATTTCACGCTTTCTTTTAAGAGGAATTGGCAAATGTAAAGGGGAATAAAACACACAAAAGGCAATGCCAGTAGAATTGAATTCAAGAATTCTGTAATTTAATTCAATAATTAGAAGTCAGAAATAAGAAATTGTTTAGATATTCACAAAAAACCGAATAATTACCCTCAAACGGCTGCAAAACTGGCTCAAAATGCTTTTTTAGTTAATTCTTTTTGTGTACAACAATATCACCAAAATTACATCAACCAAAAAATATCTTGACAGAGTACAAGTATTAGTTTGCCGCCTTCGGATTAAAATAAAAAAAAAAAATAAATGTAAGGCGCGATAACCTCCGAAGAGATCTAAGGCCGAGCTTCTCTTCCAATTTGCGTCGTGCTCCTCTTTATTTTCCCTACAAATTGGCCGGACGGGACCTACATGTTTTATGCCGACTCCGAAAGGCATCTGCAAAGCAGATGAGTTTTCACTGAGGGCTTTTCATGGCAGAAATACACCCGGAGCGCTTGCCAAACACTGCCGAGGGGCGACTCCGCTTAGAAAAATTTTCTTCTAATTGAAAAACCTTATTTCTAAAATTTTGATGTTGCTTTGCCCGGGAGTTGAACCCAGGGCATACGGTGTGATAGGCGGAGCACGCTACCATCACACCACGGTGGCCGCCTTCGGATTATTGCTTCCAAAATTAAAGCGCGTCATTTGACACATCTACCTAAATTTTTTGACATGTATTAGAAATCGATGCCTGTGGTAAATAATGCCTTCCATTGAATATTTATTTCTAAATTTAATGCCAAAATCAGTATAGGATGCTACTTTTTCCTCAAAAGATACTAAAATATCAAAACTAACAAATATCTTTGAATGCGGAATAGTCTTAATTAAAGATTTCCCATATGTGGAGCCAAGTAACCATCGCACATTTTAAGATTGTGTGATTTTCATCACAAACATATTGTAACGAATTTACTGCAAATCCTCTTATTTGCAACCTTCTGCTAAGTTCGAATCACTAAACTGTTGAATAAATAACTCCAATATTGAATAATGGAAAAATGGCCTTTATTAAAGTACTTCACAATAACACTACAACTGATTTTCAAAATAATACTGCTATTGCTCGCCAGATGGCGTCTTAATCAAAATTGATTCTAGCGCCTCTACGGTTGCGGCCTTATATACTCTTTGATTTCCTCGCTGCATCTGCTAGGCGCTTCCATTTCCAGAATCTACTAGTTGGCCATCACCTATCAAATTTCAGAGCTGTAACTACAGATGCACGATTTTATAGCTTATTTCATTGCATACTTTCGGGAGGATATATGCATGTGGATGTGCGTTGCTCTTCACTGCATGTACGTACATATGTGTAGACGTAATGATTGATAGATACATAATGATTGTTTTATGGATGTGCATACAATCACTGCTTAGCATCGGCTTAGAGATGGCAGTACCCCTTAGTGTTGCTAATATTCGTAACAATATTAATACGCATTCTAGGTATAATAAATTAGCTCCTGATGTATATTTGCTTGCCGTAGAAGACTTTTTTCACTTCGATTTAAGTTCATCGCACTTAAGTAGCAAATTGTTTAATTTCTCGCAACTTTTGACAGCAGACCACCAACTTAAAACCTCTTTTAAAAAATACAAATCAGGCTCATGTCATTTTAAATTTAAAATACTTTTTTAGAGATAAAATAGTGTTTAAATGGACTATAACAGACTTAAAATGATATTTAATTTAGAACCATGTTTAAACCAATAAAACTCCATTTTATTTCGACTATGA
Organism: Eurosta solidaginis; assembly: GCF_040869045.1. Taxonomy (NCBI): domain Eukaryota; kingdom Metazoa; phylum Arthropoda; class Insecta; order Diptera; family Tephritidae; genus Eurosta; species Eurosta solidaginis. Next base: position 8,000 of record NW_027137161.1, read on the forward strand.
TTACGGGCCCATGTTTTTGTGGTGAACCAAATTCCCGCGTGATATCTATGTGTGTATTACTTATTACATAAATTTCTTGTACTTAACAATTCTAGGTTTGAGAAATTGGTTTTCATTTTAAATACACCTCTGAAATTGCTGCGCATAAAATTAGTACTACTCAATTTCAATACGCATTATACTCAGATGTAACTGAAATATGTGTCTATGTTACACCCTCTACACTAATTCTATGTGTTCTATGCGTGTCCACTATCCATCGCAACTGATGCAGCTATATGTTATACACAGCCATACAACAGAGGGTTGTGTCTCCGCTTTTCGGTACACCCTGTGCTGTAGCAAGTTATTTAACCACTGCCGCTAGATGGGTCTCCTAAGCATTGTCTAAGCGAGGATAAGCGTATTTTTCTACGCCCAAACGTTGTTCTAACAAAAATATTTTTTTTTTGGGCGAATCCCAAAATTTCTGTCAATAAACACTTTTTAGGAGCATTTCAACCAGTTGTATACATTCAGGCGCTTAATTTAAAACAAATATAAGTTAAAAATAAGAAAATATAAATTTGATTGAAAAGTTAGAAACTAAATGTAAAAGATGCATACTTTTGAAGGCAAATTTATACTCAGCTGTACTTGTACACTGAGTATTATAACTTTGATTGGTTGGTTTTACAAATATAAAGGAATTGATAGACTTCCATATATCAAAGTCATCAGTATTGAAATAAAATTTGATTAAGCCATCTCCGCCAGTCCGTCCGTCCGTTAGCACGATTCCACGCTCAATTTTTTGATATCGAAAATTCAGAAAAATTGAAAAAATTAGATAATTGAAAAACAAATACCACTAAGCTAATGAAATTTAGTAGGTGGATTGCCGCAAAACATAAATTACAAAAAATTTTCGAACACGGGCTCAAAAGAGCGTTTCAAGTGCACGGCTGGATATGTAATGTTCGGTTTCGGCGTGTATGGTGATAAGGTTAATATAATCAAATAATGCTACGAAGAGAAAGCTAAAATTAGCGTGAGGATCTCCGAGTCGCACCAGAAAGGTATCCGATAAGTTGCCGTAGATGGTGGTATACCCGCGAGACTAAGCGGAGTCAGCGCCTGAAGCTAAAGATGCAAGTTGATAGGATTTAAATCCGAAATTGTTACCAGAAAATAAGGCAGATGATGGAGGCTTTACGGTCTGCATGTATCATTTGGTAACCTGGTTAGCGTCTTACAAATAGAGCTTAAATTATGGTTATGTTATCTTTGCTAGCCATGGTACTGACGAACCCGATACCCTAATTCTTACGAACGAAGAACGTCTCCAGGAAGATCGAATTTGTTTGGAGCAAAATAATGTTGCAGTAAACTGGCTAACTGATTCACAGATGGATCGAAGTTGGGTGGGATCATGCCTATGACACTTTCCAAGCGAAAGTTGCCGCTATTCATGCAGTGTATGGAATTATATCCAGTGCTACTACGGTTAGAGAATTCAACATCTCCTTCGATAGTCAAACAACCGTTAAAGTACTAAACCCAACTGAAATGCTTGTCGAACTGACTCAACGTCCATCTGTCCAAAAGCAGACAGAGCGTGTCCAACGGATATTCTAATTACTACAAATGCCAAATTCTGATTAAGGGATCCGCATTATGATTTCGCCGTACACAATTTTGTCTGAGAACCGGATGATGTCAATCCTGAAGGAAAAAATAATAGATCATATGAAGTGAATTTATTGCGGGAGAAAGTCAGATATATGTAGGCATCTTACTTACTTAATTTCAGCTTAACCTGAACGGTTATGACCGGGGTTATCTTCTTATCCGAGGTTTTTTAGATATTTTCATTGGAGTGTAGTTTGACGTGGCGTGTCCAAAGCCCGGCGCACAACCCGCTCAGCGGGGCTGAAAATATTACTGGCACATTTATATAGCGATCCGCTTGATCCAAGACAGACGTCCGTTGGCAGTCGCACCTTGTGTTGGTTAGACGCCGCCGATCCCCCCGTTAGCCGTTATATTGAGTTTGCAGGGTGACCTAGCCTGGTTGTCGCTTTTCACATTGGCTCACTACTAAACGTATGTTCAGTGGCTATCTAAAGGTTACCTGGCCGCAAGAGAACGGAAGTAGTGAGCGGCTTGAGACGTTGGCAAAAGAATCGCTCTGACCATTTCCAGGTGAATGGCGGTCAGAAGTTCAACCACTTGCGTGGCTTCACCCTCCGTAGGCATCTAAATCGTTTTTTTTTTCTTCCAATTCCCTGAAAAAGCGACTTTGATTAACTCCATTTTTACTTTACAAAAAATTGGCTTAAATCTCTTAAGCACAGTTGGAAAAAATATAAATTGCTGAACAAAACAGTGCAAGAAAATTTTTCTTTTAAGAAAATTTGTAGAAAAAACGGAACGTACCACATCTACATCCAGCACAGGATAACGATAACACTCCCCAAGGCCTTCGGAAAGTGTCGTTAGCGCTACAACAACAACAGGATTAACTTATAAGCTTATTATTCCAGAAGACAGTGTCCAGTTACTATGCACATCATGGGCCTTAAGTCCTCTCTCTTTAGTGATTTGCGCAACTTTTTTAGACTTATATCGTAGCATTTGCACATGATCTTTGAAATTCCGCAGCCACATGCTTCTGTCCACGCCTTTTCTGCTTGATGATTTATCATCATCTATATAACTCCTATCTCCTTCGTTCAGACATTTCAAACAAAAATTATCAATATCGCCGATCTCTGATAAATATTTCAACATTCAACTCAGGCAATGTGTTTTTTGCGCATCCTATCCTTTCCACAATTGCACTCTCCCTAACTGACTGAAATCATTTTTATTGTACACTCAACTCAGAAGTACGTTAGCTGGTTTATTTGAATGTGTTTGATGTACAACGCCCAGATGATTGACCAAATTGATGTGCATATTTTATGCAAAAGAGTAAACGAGGATATGAGTTTTATTGTTGGTCAGCATTCATCCAATGCGATAGTCATATAAAACCACTTAAGCACTTTAACCACACTAGTAAAAATGTAAATATAAGTGTGCTTCTTCTTCTTCATATTTAACAAGAATGATTTATGACATCTTTGAATAACTTAAAACAGCAGAAAAGGTAGATAGCTAGCTGCTCAGATTGAAGCGGTAGTTAAGTTGATAAGCGTTACAAGTGTTTATATGAGTGTATGTATGTTTGTAGTTTTGAATTGAAATTGAATAAAATTTTGAGTATATGAAATATAGTAAAAAGTAGAGAAGAATGTAGTGAATATCAAAGTAAAAGCAATAAAGGAAACAGCTATAAATTAGCTGATTAGAGCTAGACACTAAAGCAATCATTTATCAAAGTGCTGATATGATTTTGATCCGTTTTGTTATGATTTAGTGTGCAGATAAGTTCACCAACGACAAATTTTACTAGGGTGGTAGGATTTTGGACCAGGTTGTTTGACGCTCATAGAGGTGCGTCTATTTCAAATTTCGTCTCTTGTCATATGACAATATTATTCCTCCCGCTATGAAGTCATAACTTGGCAGTGAGGTAGGCTTAATGCACACAAAAAATTACTAGATGCTTCAAATGCATAAGAAGGCTAAAGTTTTTCGGCACCATAAATAATAGATATGTAAGGAGAGCATATTCTGGTGATATATATCTCAGGCGCGATTTTTCAGTACTATTTCAACTCAGTTTGTCAGTTGAACAACGCCTAAACCTATTCGGAAGTTTTTCAGTTTACTTTAATTGAAGATTAAGCTAAGCTTAAGCTGACTTATTTTATTTTGTTGATTTTCCGACAAGATGGATAAATAATGTATATTGGAACGATTTTCCCTTCATCCCTTGTCAAATTTGGTTTCGAGACAAAAAGGTTTCGCCGTAGTCCCATCATCAGTGTCGATTTTCGTTTTCATCTGTTGTTGACTTTTGTCTTGTATTTATAGTTCGTAGATACAAGTGCAGGTATTGTCAAATTGATGCTTGTGTATATTTAGTTATGTATATGTGCTGTGTGTTCATTCAGAACCGAGGATGGTTTTTACTGATCGATATACCTGGCTGACTGAGGCAGGTAAAATTCTGTAATTTAATCGTTTGACCTTCTTTGTGGGTTTGTTGTTTTGTGTTTATTTGTTGTTGTGTGTTTGCCTGATATACCTGTGTGATTAATTTGTTGCTTGTGAACAAGTTTTAAAGGCTCAACTATTATGCCAGAAATTGTGTTTATCTGTTCGTTTATTATTCTACCGTCGAATGTTTTCTCTTTACAGGTTTCCATTTTTTCGAGTACGTTCAGTCGTCGGCCTTTTGTTTGTATGTGAAGAATCCTGACTGTTTTATTGATGATTGCCGGCAAACATACATTTTCGACCATGTGATTCTCGAATTTGGACTCTGCTATGATGTTAGGATTGCGTGTTTTTTTGTTGTAATCTCTAATGTGTTCTCTGAACTACGTTCTTATTTGCCCTCCTTTTTGTAATATATAACTATGTTGCCATCCGCAGGTGAGCTTGTATACGCCGTGGCTGCTAAAAGGATCGTTTGTACAATATGGATATCAAATGGAAGCTGTTTATGAGTACTTTCCTACTGGGTATTTCTTGTACCCCTGGGTGACTAGGTTCTCGAGATATACCCCAAAACGTGGACCCGAGCACCCCTAGAATGTGTTTATACAATATGGATATCAAATGAAAGCTGTTGATGAGTGCTTTAGTACAGGGTAGTTTTCATACCTAACGGTGACTAGGGTCTTGAGATAGAGGCCAAAGCGTGAATCAGGGTAACACTAGGATGTGTTTTTATATTATGGCTACCAAATTGAAGCTGTTGATGAATGCCTTAGTAGGGGGTAGTTTTCAAACCTATTGGTGACGAGGGTCTCGAGATATAGGCCAAAACGTGGTCCCTGATACCCCTAGAAGTTGTGTGTAATATGGATAGCAAATTAAAGCTGTTGATGTGTGCGTTAGTACAGAGTAATTTTTACCTCGCTGGGTAACTATGGTCTTGAGATATAGGCCAAAAAATGGACCCGGATACCCCTACAATGTGTGTGTAATATGGATATCAAATGAAAGCTCTTGCTGAGAGCTTTCAAGTAATTTACATTGTCATATTCGATTTGGTGGCACCAATATGGCAAAACTGATAAATAAGCATGCGAAGCCGAAATAAAGACATGAATTAATAATACCCACATACCTATATACATATGTACGTCCTATTCGATTTGCCTGAAATTTGGTGTATCAATTTGCCTGTATTAGTATTTATGATCCTTTTTTTCCGGGAACTAGACCAGAGACGGACTGGGATTGGGATTAGGACTAGGACTGTGGCTGATACTCGGAGTGGGACTGGGACTCGGAATATGACTGGAACAAAATACGTACCACCCTCTGTGACTGGCAATAAGAGATAAAAAAGAATGAAAAGAACTTGAGAGAAGAGAAAAGAGGGAAGGAGAAGGAGACTGAGAAAGAGATAGAGTGGGACGAAATAGAGATAGATGAATCGAAAAAGACGAAGGGAGGAATGAATAAAAGGATTAAGAAAACTATAAGAGGGGGGAGACAGAGTTAGACGGAAAACGCTTATTAAGATGTAGGCAGATGGACCAAATTTAGGGCAGAACAACGTATGCCGGGTCTGCTAGTATATACATATATAAACAAACAATTACTCGGAAATTTTCTTATGAAGAATTATAGCAAAATATTTTGTCAAAGCCACGTTCATTTAATTTCTCTGCAATGTGCGTCAATATCAATCTGTTTGTTTAACTAATTAACAATTTCCCTTAAAGGTATTAATTAAATAGGCTAATTAGGCTCCTATAACAGAAAATTTATATGGAAATGTTATTATAAATGCTTAATATGCTTTTTGTATTTGCCACGCGACCGCCGTGTTGTGATGGTAGCGTGCTTCGTTTACCACACCGAAGATTCTGGGTTCACGGCTCGGGCAAAGCAACATCAAAAATCTTAGAAACGACGTTTTTCAATTAGAAGAACATTTTTCTAAGCGGAGTCGCCCCTCGGCAGCTCCTCAGTGAAAACTGATCTGCCTTGCAGATACCGTTCGGAGTCAACGTAAAAACATGTAGGTGTCGTCGCGCCAATCTCTATGTAAAATTAAAAGAAGCATGACGCAAATTGGAAATTAAGCTCGGCCTAAAATCTCTTCGAAGGTTATCGCGCTTTGCATTTATTTATTAATTTTATTTATAATAGACCGAGTGAAAACAAACAAGATTTTTTATTGTATAGACTTGACTTTAATTAAGATGTATTGTTGGTATTTAAAATTCCTGAAATTTTTACTGAAAAATGTTTGCATATTTTTTATTCACATGATTCAGTTAGGTATAAATATCGCCCGCAAAATTAATCACGTTACAGTTTATATTTTAAAAGTGGTGACAAAAGTTCTAGAATTAAAATGTATTCACAAATTTATTTAACGATCCTGTTTGTCGTTATAAGCCGCCGTTTATCCTATACCAATGGGCAATTTCGCGTGAAAAATGGCAGAGAAATCGAAATAAAGGACAGTCCACATACGGTTGCAATATTTCATCGTTCCAAATATATATGCGTTGGATCTTTAGTCAATTTGAATACGGTGGTTACAGCTGCGCATATCGTTTTCAATAAAAAATGGAGCAAGCTCGAGGTTCTAGCTGGTGAAACCGATATACGTAAATTTGGCAATGGAAATGTGCAACAACTCAAGGTGCGGTGTGTAATTCTTGGTGATGGTTATACTAAAGGATCACATTATATGGATATCGCTTTGGTTAAATTGGATGGATCTTTTGCAAGTGGTGTGACAGTAGAACCAGTAAAAATTTGCGATTTCGATTTAAAACCGGGCATGCCAATGCAAATCAGTGGGTGGGGCACTGTATCTGCTAAAATTCGGGCAGCTAAAATCATACTCGAAACTATTGAAATGCATACAATGCAAAAGGATGAATGCCAGCACTATCATTCAGGTACGAAGCCACCGACAAGTCTATCAGAAACAATCATTTGTGGGCGACCAAGTGGCAGTAATATGGAAAAAGGAGAGTCTGGAGCGGGGGCAATTGTCAGAAAAAAACTTTGTGCGGTGCTACATGGTGGTTGTGATGATCTTAGGATTCCGCCTGTATTTACAGATTTAACAAATAACAGAGTAATAGACTTTTTAAGACGCAATATAGATTGAAGGGTGTTGTTTTAAATTCACTTTTGAGTGAAATATCACCCTTACTCGACAGAACACCGAATTCGGAAACATTTTGAGATAGGTCGTTTTCGAAACAACAGTTGAAATATGGTGACATTCCACTCAGCAGTCGAAATAGTCATATTTTTTTAATATATAACGTACAAATAAATTGTTATGATTGGGAGTAAATAAATATTTTTGATTGTATGCAATGAAAGTGGTACGCATGTAAATGCATTAAAGTATGAGACCAAAGTTTGATCATGACTGTAGAGTTTTTTCGTATATGAATAGATCATGAGATAGAAAGAAAATTGCGAAACAACTGCTTTGAGGCCCTGGCAAACTCTGTGTAAAACAGCTGATCCAACCAACTCTTTGGAAGCCAACGTAATCGATTATTGAAGTCATAGAATAACGCCTTAATCATAACGATACCATAACCAACCAATTAGTTTTTGGTTTTCCCCCATACCCATAATCTATAAATTTTGACGTTGGCGAATTTATTCACGTGTTGGAGATTATATTTTTCGTTTCGAAATTTTTTACATTTTCTATTTCATGCAGCTATCACATATTTTAAGTTAAGGGACCAATAACCGATGCCAGTATACATACATATATCTACGGTTAAGTGAAAATATGTTTACGAATTGGGCGTTATGAATATGGAAAGTTTCCAGGGCCTTGAGCCGCTGATATTTTACCAAAATTGATTTTAGGTTGACAAAAGCTATCGATGGATGTCGCACTGGTCAAACTGTTTTGAAAACTCTCAGAATGCGGAGCATAGCTTGGCATGTAAAAGTTGACAGCTAATTAGTAGTTTTATTGTTATTGAGCTTCGGTCGTAAAAAAATTTAAGAAAGAACTCGTGTGCGCCTAGAAATATGTTATCCTTAACTTCTTGTCCTTCAAACGGCCAAAAAGATTAGATGTTCCTACGAGTGCAATCATCCAGCCAGCCATATGTTTAACTGTCAAAAGGAAGGTTTCGTTTCTATGACTACCATGCTGAAAAAAATATGTTGCAATCTTTTAGGCGCATATTATTTAATTTTTACTATTCTAAGTGAATTTCATAATTCGTCTATGTGCCGTTCTGTGCTATTTTCATTGAAATAAAATTTGTTATTTGTTTCTGAATCTTAATTTCACGCTATTCATTAAAATAACCACCAACCCTAATGTACTGCTTATCTCCTTCTACACACTCAAACTACATTTCAACACAGAAAACTTGTTGCAGCAACATGCTGCCAACAATAGAAACACCACTCGAGTCTAATTAATTTCTAATGTGCACATGGGGCGTATGAGCAACATGTTAATCCAGTTCACTAAGTAAAGCAACAACAAAAGGAAAACCGATATTAGTTTATAAGAAAGTTTTAGCTCACACATATCGGACACTTAACCAGCTGAACACGAATAACACTTAAGTGCGCAACGGGTGGAAGCAATAGAAATGAAATACAACAAGTAAGGAAGGTTAAGTTCGGGTGTAACCGAACATTACATACTCAGTTGAGAGCTATGGTGACAACATAAGGGAAAATAACCATGTAGGAAAATGAACCGAGGGAAACCCTGGAATGTGTTTGTATGACATGGGTATCAAATGAAAGGCATTAAAGAGTATTTTATGAGGGAGTGGGCCATAGTTCTATAGGTGGCCACCATTTAGGGATATAGCCATAAAGGTGGACCAGGGGTGACCCTAGAATTTGTTTGTACAATATGGGCATCAAACGAATGGCGTTAATGAGTATTTTAAAAGGGAGTGGGCCTTAGTTCTATATGTGGATGCCGTTTCGGGATATCGCCATAAAGGTGGACCAGGGGTGACTCCAGAATGCGTTTGTACGATACGGGTATCAAATGAAAGGTGTTAATGAGTATTTTAAAAGGGAGTTGGCCTTAGTTCTATAGGTGGACGCCGTTTCGAAATATCGCCATAAAGGTGGACCAGGGGTGACTCTAGAATGTGTTTGTACAATATGGGTATCAAAAGAAAGGTGCTAATGAGTATTTTAAAAGGGAGTAATCCTTAGTTCAATAGGTGGACCCCGTTTCGAGATATCGCCATAAAGGTGGACCAGGGGTGACCCTAGAATTCGTTTGTACAATATGGGCATCAAACGAAAGGTGCTAATGAGTATTTTAAAAGGGAGTAATCCTTAGTTCAATAGGTGGACGCCACTTCAAGATATCGCCATAAAGGTGGGCCAGGGGTGACTCTAGAATTCGTTTGTGCAATATGGGAGTGGGCCTTAGTTCTATAGGTGGACGCTTTTCGAGGTATCGCAATAAAGGTGGACCAGGGGTGACTCTAGACTTTGTTTGTACGATATGGGTATCAAATGAAAGGTGTTAATGAGTATTTTTAAAAGGGAGTGGGCCTTCGTTCTATAGGTGTTCGCCTTTTCGATATATCGCCATAAAGGTGGACCAGGGGTGACTTTAGAATATGTTTGTACGATATGGGTATCAAATGAAAGGTGTTAATGGGTATTTTAAAAGGGCGTGGGGCTTGGTTCTATAGGTGGACGCCTTTTCGAGATATCGTCATAAAGGTGGACCAGGGGTGACTCTAGAATGAGTTTGTACGATATGGGTATCAAATTAAAGGTAATAATGAGAGTTTTAAAAGGGAGTGGTGATAGTTGTATATGTGAAGGCGTTTTCCAGATATCGACCAAAATGTGGACCAGGGTGACCCAGAACATCATCTGTTGGATACGGCTAATTTATTTGTATATGTAATACCTGCCAAGCTTTCAAGGGTTTTTTATTTCGCACTGCAGAACTTTTTCATATTCTTCTACTTAATATGGTAGGTGTCACAACCATTTTAAAAAGTTTTTTCTAAAGTTATATTTCGCGTCAATAAAACAATCCAATTACCATGTTTCATCCCTTTTTTCGTATTTGGTATATAATTATGGCATTTTTTTTATTTCTCGTAATTTTCGATATCGAAAAAGTGGGCGTGGTCATAGTCGGATTTCGTTCATTTTTCATACCAAGATAAAGTGAGTTCAAGTAAGCACGTAAACTAAGTTCGTGTTAGCGGCCATGCGGAAGGACAGCCGGACGACTGTGTATAAAAACTGGGCGTGGCATCAACCGATTTCGCCCATTTTCAAAGAAAACAGTTAGCGTCATAAAATCTATGCCCGTACAAAATTTCAAAAGGATTGGTTAATTTTTGTTCGACTTATGGCGTTAAAAGTATCCTAGACAAATAAATGAAAAAGGGCGGAGCCACGCCCGTTTTGAAATTTTCTTTTATTTTTGTATTTTGTTGCACCATATCATTACTGGAGTTGAATGTTGACATAATTTACTTATATACTGTAAAGATATTAAATTTTTTGTTAAAATTTTACTTTAAACAAATTTTTTTTTTAAAAGTGGGCGTGGTCCTTCTCCGATTTTGCTAATTTTTATTAAGCGTACATATAGTAATAGGAGTAACGTTCCTGCCAAATTTCATCATGATATTTTCAACGACTGCTAAATTACAGCTTGCAAAAGTTTTAAATTACCTTCTTTTAAAAGTGGGCGGTGCCACGCCCATTGTCCAAAATTTTACTAATTTTCTATCCTGCGTCGTAAGTTCAACTTATCTACCAAGTTTCGTCGATTTATCTGTCTTTTCTAATGAATTATCGCACTTTCTCGGTTTTTCGAAATTTTCGATATCGAAAAAGTGGGCGTGGTTATAGTCCGATATCGTTCATTTTAAATAGCGATCTGAGATGTGTGCTCAGGAACCTACATACCAAATTTCATCAAAATACCTCAAAATTTACTCAAGTTATCGTGTTAACGGACGGACATACGGACGGACATGGCTCAATCAAATTTTTTTTCGATCCTGATTATTTTGATATATGGAAGTCTATATCTATCTCGATTCCTTTATACCTGTACAACCAACCGTTATCCAATCAAAGTTAATATACCCTGTGTGCAAAACACGCTGAGCATAAATACGCTAATTAGGCTCCTATAATAGACAATTTATATGGAAATGTTATTAAAAATGCTTAATAAGCTTTTTATATTTGCCAGGCGGCCGCCGTGTTGTGATGGTAGCGTGCTCCGTTTACCACACCGAAGATTCTGGGTTCACGGCTCGGGCAAAGCAACATCAAAAATCTTAGAAACGACGTTTTTCAATTAGAAGAACATTTTTCAAAGCGGAGTCGCCCTTCGGCAGCTCCTCAGTGAAAATTGATCTGCCTTGCAGATACCGTTCGGAGTCAATGTAAAAACATGTAGGTGTCGTCGCGCCAATTTGTAGGAAAAATTAAAAGAAGCATGACGCAAATTGGAAATTAAGCTCGGCCTAAAATCTCTTCGACGGTTATCGCGCCTTGCATTTATTTATTAATTTTATTTATAATGGACCGAGTGGAAACAAAAAAGATTTTTGATTGTATAGCCTAGACTTTAATTAATATGTATTGTTGGTATTTAAAATTCCTGAAATTTTTACTGAAAAATGTTTTCATATTTTTTATTCACATGACTCAATTAGGTATAAATACCGGCCGCAAAATTAATCACGTTATACTTTACACTTAAAAAGTGGTGACTAATGTTCTTAAACTAAAATGTAATCACACATTTATTTGACGATCTGTTTGTCGTTCTAAGCTGCCGTTTATCCTATACCAATGCGCAATTTCGCGTGAAAAATGGCAGAGAAATCGAAATAAAGGACAGTCCACATACGGTTGCAATATTTCATCGTTCCAAATATATATGCGTTGGATCTTTAGTCAATTTGAATACGGTGGTTACAGCTGCGCATATCATTTTCAATAAAAAATGGAGCAAGCTCGAGGTTATAGCTGGTGAAACCGATATACGTAAATTTGGCAATGGAAATGTGCAACAACTCAAGGTGCGGTGTGTAATTCTTGGTGATGGTTATACTAAAGGATCACATTATATGGATATCGCTTTGGTTAAATTGGATGGATCTTTTGCAAGTGGTGTGACAGTAGAACCAGTAAAAATTTGCGATTTCGAATTAAAACCGGGCATGCTAATGCAAATTAGTGGGTGGGGCACTGTATCTGCTAAAAGTCGGGCAGCTAAAATTATTCTCGAAACTATTGAAATGCATACAATGCAAAAGGATGAATGCCAGCGCTATCATTCCGGTACGAAGCCACCGACAAGTCTATCAGAAACAATCATTTGTGGTCGACCAAGTGGAAGTAATATGGAAAAAGGAGAGTCTGGAGCAGGGGCAATTGTCAGAAAAAAACTTTGTGCGGTGCTACATGGTGTTTGTGATGATCTTAGGATTCCGCCTGTATTTACAGATTTAACAAATAACAGAGTAATAGACTTTTTAAGACGCAATATAGATTGAAGGGTGTTGTTTTAAACTCACTTTTGTGTGGAATTCACCCTTACTCGACAGAACACCGAATTTGGAAATATTTTGAGATAGGTCGTTTTCGAAACAACAGTTGAAATATGGTGACATTCCACTCAGCAGTCGAAATAGTGAAATTTTTTCATATATCATGTACAAATAAATTGTTATGATTTGGAGTAAATAAATATTTTTGATTGTATGCAATGAAAGTGGTACGCATGTAAATGCATTAAAGTATGAGACCAAAGTTTGATCATGATTGTAGAGTTTTTTCGTATATGAATAGATCATGAGATAGAAAGAAAATTGCGAAACAACTGCTTTGAGGCATTGGCAAACTTCGTGTAAAACAGCTGATCCAACCAACTCTTTGGAAGCCAACGAAATCGATTATTGAAGTCATAGAATAACGCCTTAGTCATAACGATACCATAACCAACCAATTAGCTTTTGGTTTTCCCCCATACCCATAATCTATAAAATTTTACGTTGGTGAATTTATTCACGTGTTGGAGATTATATTTTTCGTTTCGAAATTTTTTACATTTTCTATTTCATGCAGCTATCGCATATTCTAGGTTAAGGGACCAATAACCGATGCCAGTATACATATATCCATGGTAAAGTGAAAATATGTTTACGAATATGTTTATGAATATGGAAGGTTTCCAGGGTCTTGGGGCGCTGATATTTTACCAAAATTGATTTTAGTTTGACAAAAGCTATCGATGGATGTCGCACTGGTCAAACTGTTTTGAAAACTCTCAGAAAGCGGAGCATAGCTTGGCATGTAAAAGTTGACAGCTAATTAGTAGTTTTATTGTTATTGAGCCTCGGTCGTAAAAAAATCTAAGAAAGAGCTCGTGTGCGCCTAGAAATATGTTATCCTTAACTTCTTGTCCTTCAAACGGCCAAAAAGATTAGATGTTCCTACGAGTACAATCATCCAGCCAGCCATATGTTTAACTGTCAAAAGGAAGGTTTCGTTTCTATGACTACCATGCTGGAAAAAATATGTTGCAATCTTTTAGGCGCATATTATTTAATTTTTACTATTCTAAGTGAATTTCATAATTCGTCTATGTGCCGTTCTGTGCTATTTTCATTGAAATAAAATTTGTTATTTGTTTCTGAATCTTAATTTCACGCTATTCAGTCAAATAACCACCAACCCTAATGTACTGCTTATCTCCTTCTACACACTCAAACTACATTTCAACACAGAAAACTTGTTGCAGCAACATGCTGCCAACAATAGAAACACCACTCGAGTCTAATTAATTTCTAGTGTGCACATGGGGCGTATAAGCAACATGTTAATCCAGTTTACTAAGTAAAGGAACAACAAAAGGAAAACCCATATTAGTTTATAAGAAAGTTTTAGCTCACACATATCGGACACTTAACCAGCCGAACACGAATAACACTTAAATGCGCAGCGGGTGGAAGCAATAAAAATGAAATACAAAAACAATAACACATAACATAAACACAATAATGGTAAACACAAAGCAGCGCATTATTCATAAACTTAAGCCATTACTAAATGCTTATTGCTCAAGAAAAAGCAAGCTGAATAACAAAGGAATTATGAGAATGGCAGATGACAGAGCAACAAGGAAGACAAGATAAACAATTGTCTGCTTATTATGTTTGTGCTGTCATATGTACAATTATTGCTTTTATTTTATTGACAATTACAGACACACTAGCTTTTGTGTTTTTTATTGCGCCATTATTGACCTCTCTTAAGGACATATGTCAGTTACATACCTAAACCTATCAGTACTAGGTTTTTATAAAATCTTAAGGTTATATAGAGTTCTTAAAGCAAAACAACCGATTTACTGAGCTGGGATTGAGAGATTCAAGGGATTGATAAGCGCAATACAAAGCTTTATTGCTTCAGAGCTTCCGCAACCCAATTGTCAACCTCACCTACGGGAGGGGAATCCTGTTACAAACATGAATGTATCATACACATATTTAACAGGCGAAACTCTGGCAACTCCAAGTTCCTCATAGAACTAGGGGATGGGGTGGCGGTATGGTCTAGAAAGTTCAAAGTGATGGTCAAAGGACCAGGAACATAGATAACACTCCCCAAAACCTTCGGGGAGTGTAATTATCGTTAATACAACAACAACAATCTACTGAGCCGATCGCTCTAGTTCTAGTTATACAATCTCATATTTGTACTACCAAATGCCATAGGAGTATTTTTAACTGTTATTTCAAACAAAATTTGTATTTTTAGATTATATTAACTGGAAAGTTGCTGTTTAGAGAGCACGAACAAGTTCAGTTTACTTTGATTGAATTTCTCAGGTGCTCATCAGGTAAGAAGCGTATCGAAAGTTGTAGGCAGAGAAAAACTGAGAGATGAGTAGACATTAGGTGTGTTTCTTTGTGCATGTGTATACATATGCACTTAAACTTTATATGGACTGCGAAGTGCTTAACTTTAGTATTTCTCCAGTTTATCTCTTTTACTTCTATGACGGAAAAGTGTGTGTGTTCACGATTTAACGCAACCGATTCAGTTATAGGTTTACACTATGACCAACAGAGGTCCTTGTCTCCGCCATTATGCGCAAAACATTTTGTAGCGAGTTATTCAACCACTGCCGCGAATCTTCAAAAACAGCCGTTAGATGGGTCTCCTAAACATTATCTAAGTGATGTTAAGCGTTTTTTTTTACCCGCAAATTAGATGTATACACAAGTAAACAAAAAACACGACTATTATGAGTAAACTTTTGACATTTAACCGAGAACTATATCTAGACATATATGCTGAAATTCAAAGTTGACTGAAGGGTGGAAAAAAAATTCAGAACAGTTCGAGAAAATGTTTGTTGCGTTGCTTCGCCTGACACATGCGATCATTGTGTGGCCGCACCTCTTTCTAAAATGAGACTGGGTTTATGCATAAAAAAAATTAAAGGCGCAATAACATCTGCGCTAGATCGGAACTTGTGCTATTCAACCCTGTTACGGTTGTCAGCGTCAACCATCACTTCGTATCATCGTCGACATCACGTCGTATCAACATCAATGTCACGTCAATGCATAATTGGTATTTACTAAGGCAATGTATTGATGTCGACGTGATATCGATAAAAATGCGATCCCGATATTTTTGACAGTTGTTTATTTACAATTTGTATTGAGTTAATTTTTTGTTTAGTGGACAATTTGTGGATCTAAATAATTGCTGAAATCTATTAGTGCACAATTAAGCATTCTGGGCAAAATACACACAAGGAATTTGTTTGAATATATTGTAGATGATTGCATTTCTCTTTAGTACACCATTTGCGACTCCTCTACCTCCCAGAGCGTGGTGCACTAATGGAAAACTTAATCGAATTCGGGAGGGGTATCAACATACTCGTATTGACCTCGGTATTAATAATCCGAAGGCGGAAATAAAAAATCCTTGAATATTCACAAAACACCTTTTAATGAACCACTTGAAAGCTTGCAACTGTTTTTTTTTTTTTGCAAATATTTCCTAACGCAATAAAATTTTTATTTTACGCCTTCGGATTATTAAAATCGAGGTCGATACGTGTCTTTCGATACCTCTCCTGAGTTTTTTGGACGTGTTTTAGAAGTCGACCGCTGCCCTAGAACATTACCACAATTCTATTAAACTGACTTTTGCTGATTATTTTGCCTATTTTCTGCAATTGAATAAAAAATTAATAAATAAAGAGCATAAAAAAGCTTATTTTTTGAATTTTTAATAGCTGAATTCTGTATTGACGCGCTTGTCATCACCAAAAACTGTGTTGACAAATTTTGTGTAGCGTCACGTCAACTCAACTTCAACATTGTTTTAGCCAATACCAAATAAGCGTCAACACCCGTCAATAGTTATCGACGTTGACAACGCCGATACCAATTCATGAGCGTTGACTTTATTCACTATTGACAACCGTAATAGGGGTGATTGTCTGCAGAAAAATGTTTTAAATTCGTAATTACTTTTTGGAAAAGTTTTCTTTGTGAAATTGGCCTAAGAGCTTCGCTTGTGCCATACAACAAAAATTAAAAGTCAGAAAACTTGAATTATATAAAAAAAAGGCATATATAGAAGTACACTCGTACTGTTTGCCAAAGCACTGACGAATTCTAATTGATGGAACTTGTTTCTAAAATTTTGATGTTGCTTTGCCCGGTAGTTGAACCCAGGACCTTTGGTGTGGTAGATGGAACTTTCTTCCACCATACCACGGCGGCTGCCAATTTATTAACTAGACTAGCAGACCCGGCAGACGTTGTTCTGCCCTATATTTGGCCTATCTGCATACATTTTAATAAGCTTTTTCCATCTAACTCTGCCCTCCCCCCTCTTCACTTTTTCCTAATCCTTTCATTCCCTCCTCCCTCCGTCTTTTTGGCTTCATCTATCTCCATCTTCGTCTCATTTTATCACTTTCTCAGTCTCCTTCTCTTTCTCTCTTTTCTCTTCTCTCAAGTTCTTCTCATTCTTCTTCATCTTTTATTGCCTGTCCTAGAGGACGGTATGTATTTTGTTCCAGTCCCAGTCCCCCTCCGAGTCTCAGTCCCAGTCCTAATCCTAATTTCAGTCCTAGTCCTAATTTCAGTCCCAGTCTGTCTCTGGGCTACTTCCCGGAAAAAAGGATCGTAAATACTAATATAGCAAATTTATATTCCAATTGTGGGTATTATTAATTCATGTCTTCATTTCGGCTCCGCATGCATATTTATCAGTTTTCCAGGTTGATGCGACTAAATCGAATATTACAATGAAAACTGCGTAGAGCTCTCAGCAACAGCTTTCATTTTATATCCATATTACCCACACATTCTAGGGGTATCCTTGTCCACGTTTTGGCCTATATCTCGAGACCCTAGTCACCAAGCGGTATAATGTATTACCCTGTACTAAAGCACTCATCAAAAGCTTTCATTTGATATCCATATTGTATATATATATATATATATATAGGCATCCACGGGCCCACGCTTTGGCCTATATCTCGAGATCCTAGTCACCCAGGGGTATGAAAATTACCCTCTACTAATGTACTCATAGCCGGTACGTCGATCGCAACCAAACCTATGTAATAACCACGGCATAAGGTATACGCAACTTATGTGAAGGTTTGAACAAAATCGACCGACGCATTTCTTCAAACACCGGCGACCAACTAACACACATTTTAGCCTTTCTTTTTATATACTTAATATATTATATAGATTTTTATTTTTCACACTTCACTATAATATTAAAACGAATTGCAAATATGCTTTGCTTTTTAAATTCGGCTTAAAAATTGCACATGGAACATTTAAATACTCTCCAGAATAAAAAAAAATGTCTTCGTACCTCTAAATCGCCGCCCCTCAGAAACCCCGGGCCCAGGGTAATCCCCCCCCCCCCCCGTTTCGTCGGGCCTGATGATGTGCTATACCTGATATTATTCTCTATAATAGTTTTTAGTGATAAGCACGTTGTTTAATTAAACACCAAACCAATTACACGGAAGTATATCCCACCTGAAAATATGAGTGCCGGTTCGTATACGTAACATTTTATTATTACGTATAAACATATAAAAAAATCTGCAATAAAATAATATTGCGAGTATAAACTGAGATATAGCCTATCCTATATTTCAAGTTAGATCAAATTACATACGGGGTGAAAATCGGTTCATTAGTTTTGGAGTCCAACGCGGACAAACAATGTGACACGTGATTTTTATATATAAAGATTATAGTGAGTTATATATAACTTACTCGCTTAAAGGATCCAGTGTATTTTTAAATGTGTAATTTTTAATAGCGTCCTTTGAAATGATCTCGAAACCATCGACGTTATGCAAATAATCCTCAAATATTTAATTAATTATATTTCTACTATCTTCCGTTTTATAACTTTTACAGATTTATTTAAGCTTTTGCAATTTAACATCATTTACCGCACAACCATTTTAACCATAACTTAATATGCGCCACGTGGGTTTACTAAAACAACCACAAAGTCTTTTAACTTACAAAAACTTAAAGCAGCAGCTGGCTTACTTAGCGTAAATTAATAATTCAGCATAAGACTTTAATTGTGATAAACCTAAATAATGACTCACCAAGCCAAATAAACAACAAAGAAAAGTTTATGATACCCCAGCATTAACTGAATTACGGTAAAGCAGCCAAGTTAAGGGTAGGAAGGACGGAAATAATTTACATACGTAGATACATTCGTTAACACAAAGCTAAAGACGAAGTCGTGCTGGCGGATTTGTGGTGGGAGGGAAAAGAACTTCGCCACTGAATACCGTCATAGGCATTTTTGAAGGACCGTTTTTCGCAGGGCTCTGCATCGAAGCGGTCGACACGCATAAAACCTTTATTTCAAAAATTAGAATGTTTTCCTTGTCAAATTTGATTTATAGATTTAATGGTTTTGAAGTGCTGCAATCTTCAGAGTCATTTATTGAAAAACTGCATTGAAGATGGCACAACGCTGAAACCGGTTTACATAACTCTGAACCAAACTTGACAAAGGATGACACAATACTACAATCAATACAAAAACATACCTTAGCAGCACAGCGTATGGGGAAAAGTTGTACAACAACAAGATGTGGCTTTGGTCGAATCGGTTTGTGAACGGATCGATCATCGCAGGAGTGCGGTTCGAGTCTCACTTTCAGGAAAAATTTCTTTCAAGACATTTACAACTAACATAATGGATCAACTTTTCTTGGAGTTGTGGCACCTGAAAAGCTAAATAGTTTCCGTAAGAACAAGTAAGGCTGGCTAAGTTCGAGTGTAACCGAACATTACATACTCAGCTGCCAAATTACAGCTTGCAAAACTTTTAAATTACCTTCTTTTAAAAGTATGCGGTGCCACGCGCATTTTTATACTCAGCTGAGCAGAGCTCACAGAGTACATTAATTTTGTTCGCATAATGGTCAAAATGACCAGGCCGAAAAATGAAATTCATTTAGCCATGTCCGTCCGTCTGTCCGTTAACACGATAACTTAAAATGATCGAGATCGGTCTAAAACCACGCCCACTTTTTCGATATCGAAAATTTCGAAAAACCGAAAAAGTGCGATAATTCCGCACCAAAGAGGGATAAAGCGATGAAATTTGGTAGGTTGGTTGAGCTTTTGACGCAGAATAGGAAATTAGAAAATTTTAGACAATGGGCGTGGCACCGCCCACTTTTAAAAGAAGATAATTTAAAAGTTTTGCAAGGTGTAATTTGGCAGTCGTCGAAGATGTCATGATAAAATTTGGCAGGCACGTTGCCCCTATTACTATATATGTGCTCAATAAAAATTAGCAAATTCGGTTGACGAAGAATTTTAAAAATTTTTTTTTAAAAGTCAAATTTTAACAAAAAATTTAATATCTTTACAGTATATAAGTAAATTATGTCAACATTCAACTCCAGTAATGATATGGTGCAACAAAATACAAAAATAAAAGAAAATTTCAAAATGGGCGTGGCTCCGCCCATTTCCATTTAATTTGTTTAGGATACTTTTAATGCCATAAGTCGAACAAAAATTTACCAATCCTTGTGAAATTTGGTAAGGCCTTAGAGTCTAGGACGATAACTTATGTCTGTGAAAAAGGGCGAAATCGGTTGAAGCCGCGCCCAGTTTTTATACACAGTCGACCGTGTGTCGTTCCGTTCGGCCGTTAACACGATAACTTGAGCAAAAATCGACATATCTTTACCAAACTCAGTTCACGTACTTATCTGAACTCACTTTATCTTGGTATAAAAAATGGCCGAAATCCTACCATGACCACGCCCACTTTTTCGATATCGAAAATTACGAAAAATGAAAAAATGCCATAATTTTATACCAAATATGAAAAAAGGGATGAAACATGGTAATTTGATTGGTTTATTGACGCAAAATATAACTTTAGAAAAAACTTTGTAAAATTGGTGTGACACCTACCATATTAAGTAGAAGAAAATGAAAACGTTTTGCATGGCGAAAACAAAAGCCCTTGGAATCTTGGCAGGAATACTGTTCGTGGTATTACATATATAAATAAATTAGCGGTACGCGACAGATGATGTTCGAAAACGCCTTCACAAATACAGCTAAGGGCCACTCCCTTTTAAAACCCTCATTAATGCCTTTAATTTGATACCCATATCGTACAAACGCATTCTAGAGTCACCCCTGGTCCACTTTTATGGCGATATCTCGAAAAGGCATCCACCTATAGAACAATGGTCACTTCCTTTTAAAATACTCGTTAATACCTTCCATTTGATACCCATGTCATACGAGCACATTCCAGGGTTACCATAGGTTCATTTTTCTACATGGTGATTTTCCGTTATTTTGTCTCCAAAGCTCTCAGCTGAGTATGTAATGTTCGGTTATTAAAATTTCAACTAAAACAACCGACATTTAATTAAATTTCTTGATCTAGCACACTCAATGATTTCACTTCACCACTTACGTATATCAACAATAAAACTAATTTTAACAATATTAAGCAATTAATTCATTTAAAAGACAAGAGCACAGATATAAATCAACTTTACCGCTTGACGTTTGCAGAAACTATTACCAGTTTGGAAACAGATAAAACTAGTTAGGTGCACCTTTTGCTTTTTTTGTTTTTATTCACTAAAAATACGGTCATTGTCCACATATCAATTTGATAACACAATTCAGCTGTGCAAACATAAATATGTATATATAAACAAACAATTGCTAGGAAATTTTCTTATAAAAAAGCTTAGCAAAATATTTTGCCAAAGCCACGTTCATTTAATTTCGCCGCAACATGCGTCAATATGAACGTGTTTGTTTAACTAATAAAAATTTCCATTAAAGTTAACAAGTAAAGGTGTCGGTTGTAACCGAACATTATATACTCAGCGTGAGCTTCAATTGCGCATTTCATTTCAGATCAATTACTTTTCTACATAACACGTGACACCGCCCGTTTAAAAAAAATTTCTCCCCATTTCCTCTTACAATAAAACTTTATAAGTGAAATATCATTGATTCAAAACTATTTTTTGCTAAGTAATAGGATAATAACTTAGATATAGTGGGCGTGGTCTTTAATCGATCCCGTCCATTTTTACTAGAAATATTTTCTGCTATAAGGAAAATATGTGTACCCAATTTTGTTACGATATGTAAACTTTTCTTCGAGTTGTGGCTCCCGAAACATTGAAAATTGCTTAGACAAAAAAGGGGCGGTGCCACTCCCATTTTTTAAAATTTGAAGTTTTTCCTATTTATTGTTATAAATCCAATTGGGAAATGATATACCATTGATATAAATTTCTTTTTTGGAAAGGTATAGCTTGTTTCATTCGTCCACGACCCTTTTAAAAATCTTTTATATAAAAGTGGGCATGGGCGGTGCCACGCCCATTTAAAAAATTTTTTACAAATTTTCATAAAATTTTAACATTCTAGGTGTATTATTTACTAAATAATCAGGTTTTTTGTGTTTTCCAAAATGTTATATATATAAAAAGTGGGCGTGGTTATCATTCGATTTAGCTGATTTTCAATACCAATCTATTCTGGGTCTAGATAAGCTCCTGTACCAAATTTGGTGAAGATATCTCAAGATTTACTCAAGTTATCGTGTTAGCGGGCAGACGGACGGAGGGACGGACGGACATGGCTCAATCAAATTTTTTTTCGATACTGATGATTTTGATATATGGAAGTCTATATCTATCTCGATTCCTTTATACCTGTACAACCAACCGTTATCCAATCACAGTTAATATACCCTGTGTGCAAAACACGCTGAGTATAAATACGCTAATTAGGCTCCTATAATAGACAATTTATATGGAAATGTTATTATAAACGCATAATAAGCTTTTTGTATTTGCCGGGCGGCCGCCGTGGTGTGATGGTAAAATGCTTCGCCTACCACACAGAAGATTCTGGGTTTACGCCTCGAGCAAAGCAACATCAAAAATCTTAGAAACGATGTTTTCCAATTAGAAGAACATTTTTCCAAGCAGAGTCGCCCCTCGGCAGTTTTTGGCAAGCACTGCCATGAAAAGCTCCTCAGTGAAAACTGATCTGCCTTGCAGATACCGTTCGGAGTCGGCATAAAAACATATGGTTGTCGTCGCGCCAATTTGTAGGTAAAATTAAAAGAAGCATGACGTAAATTGGAAAAGAAGCTCGGCCTAAAATCTGTTCGGCGGTTATCGCGCCTTGCCTTTATTTATTTATTTTGTTTATAATGGACCGAGTGAAAACAAACAAGATTTTTTATTGTCTAGCCTTGACTCTAATTAAGATGTATTGTTGTTATGTAAAACTCTTGAAATTTCGACTGAAAAGTTGTTGCTTATTTTTTATTCACATGACTCAATTAGGTATAAATAGCGTCCGCAAAACTAATCACGTTATACTTTATACTTAAAAAGTGGTGAAAAAGTTCTTAAATTAAAATATATTCACAAATTTATTTGACAATCCTTTTTGTCGTTATAAGCTGCCGTTTATCCTATGCAAATGTGCAATTTCGCGTTTCAGGTGGCGAACCTATACAAATAAAGCAAACCCCACATACGGTTGCCATAATTACATCTTCCAATTATTTTTTCACTGGATCCTTATTAAATTTGTATACGGTGATAACATCTGCGCATTCTGTTCACAATAAAAAAGGGAGCGATCTCGACGTTCTAGCCATTTGTAGACGAAATATGTAATGTCTCAAAGAAAGGCAGCAACAACTCAAAGTGCGGGAGATAGTTCTTGGTGATGGATGGAAGGAAGGATCATACGATATGTATATCGCTCTGCTTAAATTGGAAGGATGTTTTTCAAAATGTGAGACCGTAAAACCAGTAGATATTTGCGATTTCGAATTAAAACCGAACACGCCAATGCAAATTAGACGATGGGATACTGGACCTTCTAAAGGTCGGCCGGATGAAGTTTATCTCAGAACTATTAAATTTCGTACAATGCTAATGGATGAATGCCAGCACCATTTGCCATCGTCCAAACTAGAAGTAACAAATTTTTGTGGTCGATTAGGTGAAGGTACTACGGAACAAGGGTATAATGGAGCAAGGGCAATCGTGGAAAATAAACTTTATGCAGTACTAACTGATGGTAATATAAAAAAGAAGCGAAAGTATTTATAGATTTAACAAACAGAAAAGTAGCAGACTTTTTAAGACGCAATATGGACTGAAGAGTGTTGTTAGAAATTCACTGTTGAGTGCACATTTGCATAGGATAAACGGCAGCTTAGAACGACAAACAGGATCGTCAAATAAATGTGTGAATACATTTTAATTTAAGAACTTTTGTCACCACTTTTAAAGTAGAAACTATAACGTGATTAATTTTGTGGCCGCTATTTATACCTAATTGAGTCATGTAAATAAAAAAGCACCTGGACGACCGAGATTTATGCCGCATAACATACTTTGTTCCAGATGTCATCATTAATCAAACTCTACATTTTTTATATGTGCATATATATTTTACTTACCAATATTTGATTTCCTTAAAAATAGATTTCAAAAACATATCAAACACTAACCGCAAAATGAACTGGAATGAAAATTTTGAAATGGGTAATTCCAGCCTATAGTATAAAGGCAATCCCTTATTATAATTAGTGAAATCGAGAACTAAGTAATTTAGGTCGAGTATCTTCATGCGCCGAATCATTAATTTCAAACGTCTTTTTAGTTATACACTATGAACGACTCACAATTTTATTACATTCCAAAAACATGTAAATTTCACGAATGACAACTATCAGTTAGTTTAATTAAATGTCAACTTACTTTCCCAAGCGCCATCTGTTGGTAAGTAGTTAAATGGTTAGATGTCGTTTTCAAATTGAACATATGCCTCTAGTGTTCAACGGTAGAAAATTACCTTGGTGAGATATCTTTTTGCTATGGTGAGAAATCTTTCTAATAGTAATCTGTGAGAAATTACAATTATTCAATTCATATTTGCCTAAAATATGCATTTAAATATATTTTGTTAGAATTTGCCACGATGCCTTCATATTGCATTTCAATTTTATTAGCGTGTGTGAAATTAAGAAAATTAAGTCGAATCATGTGTACGATTTTTTTCGAAGATTTTTAACTTTAACGTTGTTCCTTAAAGCTTTAATAGAATATGAGTAAGTAGAGTACTATTTCGTCTAACTACCCCAACCCTAAGTGGCAACCCTAATCAATAATGTCCCTATTGTAATGCGGAGTGAAATACCTTTCTTTTGATACCAATATTGGCATATCTCATGCATTTTTTGTTAATTGCGAATAGGTGGCAACCCTAAATGACAACCCTAATCAAAGATGACCTTATTGTAATGCGGAGTGAAATACCTTTCGTTTGATACCCATATCGGCATATCTCATGAATTTTTTTTTTTTATTTCGAATAGGTGGCAGCCCTAAATGGCAACCCTACTCAAAGATGACCCTATTGTAATGCGGAGTGAAATACCTTTCGTTTGATACCCATATTGGCATATCTCATGAATTATTTTTTTTTGGAATAGGTGGCAACCCTAAATGGCAACCCTACTCAAAAATTTCCCTGTTGTAATGCGGAGTGAAATACCTTTCGTTTGGTACCCATATTGGCATATCTCATGCAATTTTTTTTTTAATTTCGAATAGGTGGCTACCTTGTGAAACATTATGAGTGGCAACGCCTAAGTAGAAAGTCTTAGAAGGTGATACGTTATATCTGTGCCAAATTTCATTTAAATCGGTAGAGCCGTTCCCGAGATCGTTCGGCTATACAAACAAACAAGAATTTAAAGTTATAAGATAAGCGACAAATTTTCAGTCAAAATTTCAGGAATTTCAAATAACATTAATACATCTTAATTAGAGTCAAGGCTATACAAAAAAAATTTTGTTTGTTTACACTCGGTCCATTATAAATAAAATAAATAAATGCAAGGCGCCATAACCTCCGAAGAGATTTTAGGCCGAGCTTCTCTTCCAATTTGCGTCATGCTTCTTTTAATTTTTCCTATAAATTGGCGCGACGACAACCATATGTTTTTATGCCGACTCTGAACGGCATCTGCAAGCAGACCAGTTTTCACAGAGGAGCTTTTCATGGCAGTGCTTGGCAAAAACTGCCGAGGGGCGACTCAGCTTGGAAAAATGTTCTTCTAATTGGAAAACATCGTTTCTAAGATTTTTGATGTTGCTTTGCTCGAGGCGTAAACCCAGCATCTTCTGTGTGGTAGGCGAAGCATGTTACCATCACACTACGGCGGCCGCCCGGCAAATACTATTATGCGTTTATAATAACATTTCCATATAAATTGTCTGGCCTAATTAGCCTATTTAATTAATAACTTTAATGGAAATTTGTAATTAGATAAAAAACAAGCACGGCACAACTACGGCAAATTTACCGCAATTTCACGTGCAAGAAATATTTTCTTAGCTGGTCTCTGAGGTGGTTTTCGTAAAGTGGCACGCTAACTTCACATGAAGTTGGCGGTATACCATAAAAAATTTAGATTTTTTTTTCGAATTTATAAACTTCCTAACAGACTCATATCGGGTATTCTGACTGGACACTGCCTTCTGGCGTCACATGCCTTTAAATTAGGCTTGGTCAGTGATAGCAGATGTAGGAAGTGCGGGTTGGAGGAGGAAATGATCGAGCACGTTCTGTGTTCGTGCCCTGCGCTTGCCAGGCTAAGACTCCAGCTATTAGCAGTGACACAGCTGTCAGATCTAGAAGCAGCAAATGGCTTAAGTCCAAGGAAGCTTCTAGTATTTGCCAAGAGGACGGAGTTATTTTATAACATAGTTCCTGGTTTTTGATAGGGTTTTTCAGTTTGGTCGTTAAAACAAACTTGTGGTAACACTACGGACTCATTCAGTTTATGTGAGGTCCTCAAGGACCGGTCAGTTCAACCTAACCTATAAAATATGCCACTTATCTACGGCAAATTCACGTGCAAGAGTTATTTCTCTGACTGGTCTCTAAGGTGGTTTTCGAAAAGTAGCACGCTAACTTCACGTGAAGTTGGCGTGCCACCCATTATTTTCTAAAATGTGGCCGCGGGAAATTTTTTGTTTCACGGATAATTTACGGCAAATTTACGGCAATTTCCTCTGCCAAAATTATTTCCTCAAACTGGGTTCCAAAATGGTTTTCGAAAAGTGGCACGCTAATTACACGTGAAGTTGGCAGTGCACCATAAAAAAAAAGTTAAATATATATTTTTTTTCGAAATTATAAAATATGCCACTTATGTATCTACGGCAAAATCTTGTGCAATAAATATTTTCTTAGCTGGTCTCTAAGGTGGTTTTCTGAAGGTGGCACGCTAGCTTCACGTAATTGTTGCTGCCAACAATAGAAACACAACTCGAGTCTAATTAATTTCTAATGTTCATATGGGGCGTATGAGCAACATGTTAATCCAGTTCACTAAGTAAAGCAACAACAAAAGGAAAATGCAAGCCCATAAATCTACAGTCCTTTAAAAATGTGTATACATATGTAACGTGGGACACTCAGGGTCATTTTTTATGACCAGGGCAACCCAAAATATGCCAGAAAATCGCACATATATATTTAGGTGCTTATAAAATGCCTTTAAAATCTAAATTTATGCTTAACAAATAAGGAAGTCTAAGTTCGGGTGAAACCGAACATTACATACTCATCTGCCCAATTTTAGCTGGCAAAATTTTTAAATTACCTTCTTCTTTTTAAATGGGCGGTGCCACGCCAATTGTCCAAAATTTTACTAATTTTATATTCTGCGTCATAACGTCAGCCCACCTACCAAGTTTTATCACCAAAAGTAAACACGCTTTTGGATATCGCTTTAACTTTTGCAAATGGCGCCAAATATTGCTTCAGGTTTAATATTTTTGAAGTCAACAAACACGGAATACAAATCTGTAAGGATCCTCATCAAGAACATGAAATATTCTGTAGGATGGTTTGCGCTGGCCGGCCAGATCACCCTATTTTGGAATTTAAGGGTTTGATAAGCAAAATACAAAGCTTTATAGCTTCAGAGCTTCCGCAACCCAATTGTCAACCTCACCTACGCGAAAATCCTGTTACAAATATGAATGTATCAAACACATATTTCGCCCGCGAGGCTTTTGCAATAACAAATTCCTCAAAAAACTAGGACGTAGGGGCGTGATGGCCTAGAAGGTTTAATGTGGCCATGTTAATCGTACCCAAGATGGTCGGTAGTACCTTAATGCTGCTTTGTTACTGGAACGTACCGGATCTATATCCGGCAAAGGACCATCAACAACGATAACACTCTCCAAAACCTTCGTAGAGTGTGTTTTTCGTTTATAAAACAACAACAAAATCACCACATTTAAACTGACCAAGATTTTTTCTTGAAGTCGCCGTTTATGTGAAAACAAAATTCAAACTCGACATAACACGAAAACAGTTGCAGAAAATAGAAATAGAATTTTTGAGAAAAATATTAAATTTAGAACTAAAAGAAACAAATATACAAATCAAACTCATAAAAAAAGACTTGACAGATATTAAAATGACACTCAAAAACAAGCTAGAAGAAAATGACCATCGGGAAATTTTAAATAATCAAAATATTTATTACAATAACACATTGTCTGCTACAGAAATTAATCTAAATGAAAAACTTAAGACACAAATTAACAAAAATATAGAGAAATACGGGCTGAGAGTGAACAACGATTCGCTGATAAACAAAACCAACATCGATATACCCCAAGATTGTCGTTGGGTATTATCGATGGGGAAAAAATTCGCTGTACCGGTAACAAAGAAAACGTTCTCACCGATACACTTAATCGCTGACTTGGAACAGAACATTCAGACAATAGACGACGAACGACAAAAAGACACCGCCAGATGCGAGGTAGCAACGAGAATCAACACTTTCAGGAACAAAATTAGGAACGGTCCGAAAGAAAAAATAATACTAAAATGGTTGGAGAACACGAAAAAATTCATAAGCAAACATAAGGACGATATAATTGTAACCAACGCCGACAAAGGCAACAAAACCGTTATAATGTATAAAATGGACTACAAACTTAAAATGGAAGCCCCGCTAAATGATAAGAACACTTACAAAACCATACGAGAGGACCCAACACAAAAGTTACAAAGGAAAAACAACGCAATAGTTAACGAAATCTATAAACAACAAAACATTAACTTGAAACAAAAAATACAGCTATCATGCAATGCAGCTACTGCGCCTAGATTATATGGACTTCCAAAAGTCCATAAAAACAACATGCCTCTCCGTCCGATCTCTTCGTCCGTTAATGTACCTTGCTACAATCTCGCAAAATATGTAGACCAAATTTTGAAGAAGGCAACCTCCGAAAAATATAATGTAAAAAATTCTTTCCAAGTAAAAGAGAAACTGAAGAAAACAAAAATCGCCGATGATGAATTGCTTATATCTTTTGACGTGATATCACTCTTCACAAACATCCCCATTCATCTAGCAATTCGCAACATAATGCAACATTGGCTAACTCTAAAGGAGCACACCTCTCTAACCAAAGCCCAGTTCCAGAAAATTATTGAGTTTTGTCTAAGGGACAACAATTATTTCAGATACGATGGCACTATTTATCAACAAATCTATGGAATGCCAATGGGAAACCCCCTATCTCCAATAATAGCAGACATAGTGCTAGATAAAATTATTGACGACAGTATCTCTGAACTTGAATCTAACGACATATATATTAAATACATAGATAAGTATGTAGATGATATATTAGCCATAGTTAAGAAAAAGGACGTGGAAATCATACTCAAAACCCTAAACTCACAACACACGAAAATCCAATTCACCACAGAAAAAGAAAAAGACAACAAACTTGCATTCCTAGATATTGAGATCACTAGGTAAACGAAAAATTGAGAACGAATTGGTATTCTAAGTCCATAGCGTCATCGAGGATGATAAACTACCACTCGAACCATCCATGGACCCAAAAGAAGAACACGGCAATAAGCCTAATAAGAAAAATTATGATTTTAAGTGATCAGGAGTTCAGGAATGAAAACAAGTTGAAAATAAAAAATATTCTATACAAAAACGGGTACCCTAATGCAGTCACTGAGAAGCTAATAACTACAACAATTAACAATACTGAACATTCAAATATTAATACACAAAACAATAATGTACGGGATAACATAATATACACAAGAATTACATACATACCAGGCTTAGGCTTAACGGATAACAAAAGTTTGAGAAATATCATAAACAACAACAACGTAAGATTTGCGCACAGACCACACTGCACTCTAAATAAAATTTTTACACGAACAAAATACACAATCGAAAAGGAGCAACAACATAATGTGATATACGAAATCAAATGCAAGGGAAAAGCTGGCGAAGACTGCAACAAAATTTATATAGGGACAACAAAAAGATCATTAGGAATACGAATAAGCGAACACAAAGCAGACGCAAGAAACAAAAAGACCTCTACGGCACTTTCGCAACACCTATCAATACACAATCACTCAGCTGATTTTTCGAATGCGCGTATATTGGACATAGAAAGAAGAACAAAAACAAGACTAACACTAGAGGGTTTGCGAATACAACAACGAATAAAATACTGTGTGAACTTCAAAGAGGACGTAGACAATATCAACTGTGCTTACTTCACAGCAATCAAAAAGCACACAGTGTGATGAGATGAGCAACGTAAAGGATGCAGCGCGAATATATGTGTGTATATAGTTTTGAAAAATTTTTTTTATTTAATTGAATGTAATGTAAGTGAAATTCTCAATGTTGTGTAAAATGTTTCTTTTGCAAATAATTGTTTTATGTTATTAATAAAAACAGATCTCCCTGAGGAAGGTACAAAATGTACCGAAACGCGTAGGAGGATAAAGGAAAACTTAGTTTTTTCGCTCAAAAACCACCGGCCTAATAGCTCTTATATAAAAGAATCCAAACATAATAAACATTGGCCCATCAAACAACTGAATAAGAAAATTAAAACTGTTGAAGACTCTCGAATCTCTTCCGATGGTTGTTTGGCAAAGATGATAGCACTAATTTCTATCAAGGGTAACAGAATCACTATAAACGGGTCTGGCGGCGGCCAATTGGCCGGTGCCCTTTTCATGGCTTTATGTAATAAATTCGAATGGATTAAATGAACTAAAACAAAGTTGTTCGTTACAAATATAAAAGCAAAGCATCAACTGACTTCTATATACCTATGTCAATTTGCAAAGACTTACCTTCGCTTTGTTTAATAAAAAATTTATTTTCCTTACACTTTCAAACTTGTTCTATACCTTCCCTTGCTTTTTACCCATATCTTTACCTTAATGCACAAAGACATATTTTAACTCTGACTGCTAGAAATAAGCAGGATATACTTTGGGTTGCCCTGCTTATGACAATGGTAATCAGTTTTCCATTAACCTAGGAGGCAACTTATCATGCCGTAAATGAAATACCTTTGACAGTAGATCTGAGGGGACCCGCGATTTAGAGGTACTATGACATTTTTTTTTTAATTCAGGAGAGTCTTTAGTTGTTCCATGAGCAATTTTTAAGCCGTATTTCAAAAGCAACGAAAATCTGCGTTTCGTTTTAATATATAAAAGGAAAGGCTAAAATGTGTGTTAGTTGGTCGCCGGTGTTTGAAGAGATGCGTCTGTCGATTTTGTTCAAACTTTCACACTAGTTGCGTAAACCTCACGCGGTGGTTACTACATAGGCTTGGTTGCGATCGACGTACAGGGTATCGAGATATAGGCCGAAACGTGGACCCGAGTACGCCTAGAATGTATTTATAGGATATGGATAATAAATGAAAGCTTTTGATGAGTGCTTTAGTACAGAGTAATATATTATCCAGAGATGGATTGGCACTGGGATTAGGACTAGGACTGGGACTGAGACTCGGAGTGGGACTGGGACTAGAATAAAATACATACCACCCTCTGGGACAGGCAATAAGGGATGCAGAAGAATGAGAAGGAATTGGGAGAAGAGAAAGAGATAGAATCAGACGAATATGGAGATAGATGAAGCGAAAAAGACGGAGGAGTGAATAAAAGGATTAGGAAAAAGTGTAGAGGGGGGGAGGGCAGAGTCAGACGGAAAAAGCTTAATAAAATATATACAAATAGGCCAAATTTAGGGCAGGAAAACGTCTGCCGGGTCTTCTAGTTAGTTTATATAATGAACTATATTCCCATTGAATAAAGTAGACCCCAAATAAGACAAAATAGCATGGTTTCCTCAAAAAACAAATAAACACAAATATAATGACAAGCAGAAATATTGCAATCGAATTTTACAATCTCAATGAATTTTACTCTCGCTTCAATACCTTTATCTGCCATATAACGCTTTTCGCTCCTCTGTCAACATTTCGAACATGAATTCGCATATCTGTTTGCTTGACTTGCTTATCTCTCAGCAACCATATTTACTTTCATCAACCCATCTACCGGTATTTAAAATGAATGAATATTTCCACATGTACAGCCATGGCTTATTTTTGTACGCAATTTCTCAACTGCTTGTCATTTTAACGTTATTCCCTTGAAGAAAAACAATGCGTAAATGCACTTTCATGCACAAATGCACTGCAGTCAAACCAATGTGTTGTGTAGTAAAAGAATACTAGTTTGTCAAAAGTCACAACTAGTTAGAGTTCTTTTTTTTTTTTAACACGCTTATATTACCTACACTTGTATGTTTGTAATTCTCTAGGCTAGGCGCGCAAAGAGACCCATCTAGCGGAAATTACTGAAGACTCGCGCAAAGGAGAGTTAGACCCATCTAGCGGCACTTATTGAAGAAGGCAGTAGGCAGTGGTTAAATAACTCGGTATAAAACGGGTTGTGCTTAATAGCGGAGATACGAACCTCTGTGCTACGGCGCGTTGTTTAGTTTTTTATACTCGCTGAGCAAAGCTCACAGCGTACATTAATTTTGTTCGCATAACGGTAATCCGTAGCGGCATAAACTAATCGACATAGATATAGACTTCTATATATCAAAATGATCTGGCGAAAAAAGAAATTCATTAAGCCATGTCCGTCCGTTCGTCTGTCCGTAAACACGATAACTTGATTAAATTTTGAGACATCTTGATGAAATTTGGTATGCAGGTTCCTGGGCACTCATCTCAGATCGCTATTTAAAATTAACGAAATCGGACTATAACCACGCCCACTTCTTCGATATCGAATATTTCGAAAAAACCGAAAAAGTGCGATAATTTATTACCAAAACGGATAAAGCGATGAAACTTGGTAGGTGGGTTGACCTTATGACGCAGAATATAAACTTAGTAAAATTTTGGACAATGGGCGTGGCACCGCCCACTTTTAAAAGAAGGTAATTTAAAAGTTTTGCATGCTGTCATTTGGCAGTCGTTGAAGATATCATGGAATTGGCAGGAACGTTACTCCTATTACTATATGTGTGCTAAATTAACTAAAAATTAGCAAAATCGGATGGCGAACACGCCCACTTTAAAAAAAAGAATTTAAGTCACATTTTAACAAAAAATTTAATATCTTTACAGTGTATAAGTAATTTATGTCAACATAAACTCCAGTAATGGTATAGTGCAACAAAATACAAAACTAAAAGCAAATTTCAAAATGGGTGTGGCTCCGTCCTGTTTCATTTAATTTGTCTAGAATACTTTTAATGCCATAAGTCGAACAAAAAATTACCAATCCTTCTGAAATATGGTAGGGGCATAGATTCTATGACGATAACTCTTTCTGTGAAAATGGGCGAAATCGGTTAAAGCCACGCCCAGTTTTTATACACAGTCGACCGTCTGTCCTTCCGCTCGGCCGTTAACACGATAACTTGAGCAAAAATCGATATATCTTTACTAAACTTAGTTCACGTACTTACCTGAACTCACTTTATTTTGGTATAAAAAATGGCCGAACTCCGACTATAACCACAATTTTTTTTAAATCATTTGTGGCTCCTGGGCGGTCACTTTTTCGATATCGAAAGTTACGAAAAATGAAAAAAATGCCATAATTTTATACCAAATATGAAAAAAGGGATGAAACATGGTACATAATTGGAATGGTTTATTGACGCAAAATATAACTTTAGAAAAAACTTTGTAAAACGGGTGTGACACCTACCATATTAAGTAGAAGAAAATGAAAAAGTTATGCAGGGCGAAATCAAAAGCCCTTGGAATCTTGGCAGTAACAGTATCGTGGCATTACATATTAGAGGTTTACGCCGATCACTTTATCGGCGGCGGCGGCGTAGGCTCTATTATATACCTGCGGCGGCGGCGTGGGCGGAGCGCCGGTGTACGCCGGTGTCGTTACTTTAAAAAGTTGATGTTTTCAATTGGAAAAAAATAATATTTAGGAAAGGTTTTGTTTGTATGTATTTAAGAAATTCAACGTTTTGGCCATTTCGGAAAGATCCGGGGTGTTTGCCTCATAATCTCTAAGATCGTTC
Organism: Eurosta solidaginis; assembly: GCF_040869045.1. Classification (NCBI taxonomy): domain Eukaryota; kingdom Metazoa; phylum Arthropoda; class Insecta; order Diptera; family Tephritidae; genus Eurosta; species Eurosta solidaginis. Next base: position 42,173 of record NW_027137161.1, read on the forward strand.
AAAAGTTTTCAGGAGTAGCTACTTGCGGAGAGATTGTCCCTCGTTCACTTACTCCAGAGAGGCTTCGAACATAACCCCGGTCTTTGGAATTGGTTTTGCTGCGTCTGCTGAAAAGAAATAGAGATACATAAAATGGTCACACTTTTGTCTGTATATCTCGTGCAAAGCGTAGTTTCACCTGGGGTTAACTCCTAATAAACGTCGCGAACACAATTTTTTTAAATCATTTGTGGCTCCTTGGCGGTCACGCACAAAGACGACTTACGGTTGCTTTTAATGGTCTATTAATACTCATGACTCTCGTGGCACAGGGAGCATCCAGTTTTTTCGAGCTATAATTCCCGATGTGCGAACAGTAGCAATCCCGACCACCCGTCGCTACCACGCCTACTGACCCTCACATCATATGAATTCGAACTCATACCTTCGTCGACGTCACTTTCCTAGAAGCTCTAGCTCCTAAGACTTTCTAACGGATGTTTCTGTCGCACTATGCTGCCGAGCTACACCAGGAAAACATCTTGATATGTTAGGGAGTGACTATTCGGGCAAGGATGCCGCCCTCGAAAGCATAAGCAGTCTAAGTGGATGTCATGGCGTAACTCATGGGTGAAAATCGTATAATCCTCGGCGCATAATTAAAATTTTACAAGGTCCGTAAATATTTAAATACGGTTGATAGGCTATATCAATGTGATTAACTCCAAGGGACTAGTTGGGGATAGGGTCGCCAACTTTAGGAAATGTCGAACCGGGAGACTTGGGTGTTGAATGATGAAGTATGAAAATCAAAATTAAGATTTCAGACGCTATTTTATAGTTTAGCAAATAAAGTGATTTTTCAAACCCTTCTCATACGTGTTGAAGATATATACAACTTATGTATGAGCTGAGCATCATTTCAAAGGGAATTTAAACCACTGGCCCACTCCCTTTTAAAATACTCATGAACCACTTTCATTTGATACCCACATCGCACAAACAAATTCTAGAGTCACCCCTGGTCCACCTTTATGGCGATATCCCTAAATGGTGTCCACCCATATAACTATGGTCTACTCCATCTTAAAATGCTCTTTAATACCTTCCATTTGATGCACATGTCATACAAACACATTCCAGGGTTATCCTAGGTTCATTTTGCTACATGGTGATTTTCCTTATTGTTCGGCCTGAGTGCGTCGTGAACCGGCAGTGGGTAGGCGCACACGGGTCGATCTCGGGATTGATGGTTCACTCAAAAAGAAATAAACAAACACAGGAGGATTTTCCTCGTTATAATTTGATATTTAATGATATCGAAAGAAAAATATATTAAGGATAAAATGTTACCTTTGTGCTTAACGTGACGATGGCGATCCTGGGCGTTGTGAACTGGTTGGCGGTCAATCATAAAAGCGGCCGGTTGTCCCGTTGAGGACAAGTACAAGTTCAACTCAGTTTGTCAGATAAGCTGCGCTTAAACTTATTCTGCAGTTTTTCAGTTCACTTTAACTGAAGTTTAAGCCGAGTTAAGGCGGCCGATATGGCAGGATTAAACTCTAGTTAACCTATCAGTTATTTGCGTTCGTTTGAAATGACGTCGAATATACCCAACAAACATTTCGGGTTGAGTACCATTAGAGCTCATGTTGAAAACGGGGCATACTTCTTAAATCTTAAAAGTTGTTTCGAAACAGTGGATCAACTTGAAAAACATAGCGTACTATAGGAAAGTTTTCATACAGCAAAAATGCTATTACGTGAAAAAATTTTAGTTCCCAACTTGTGGCTCTCTAACTAAACTCAAATGTAAGATTGCAATGCTACAGCATTTTCACAAAATTAAAATATATACAGTTTATTTTTGATTAATTGTGCTTCATTACTGCTATCAACGAGGTGTTTATTTTTCACAATAAACAGCTGTCGGTTTTGATGGTACCACCTTGGAGATTTTTTTTTTTCAACTCCTCAACTCGATATCCATTCTAGAATGTCAACTGAAGAAATGTGTTGGATATTAATGTGAGAACTGTACATTTCTTAAAGTCTCTCAAAGGTTGGAAATCAACTCGAGAACTCCAAATTTTACGAAATTTCTCAATGGTTGAATACTGATTGGAGAACGAAGTTGTATATCAACTCGAGAACTATCTGGTTTAAGAATAATTAAATAACGATGCTGGATATCACCTCCGGAACTAGATATATATTGCGTAGTAGAAAGATTTTTTTTCCATGCTTTGGTAAACAAAATCAGCTTCTGCCATATCTATGTACAAATTATCTATATAGTAAAAAATAATAAAAAAAAAAATGTTTAAGTTAAACGGTTTTATTGAAAACAATACTTACATGATGTAATAATAATACGATAAGCTAGAAAATAATTAGGTAGGGCCTAGGTACTAGTCACCATACTCCTTATCAATCTAGGGCGTTGATCAGACAATTAAATAAAAGCGATGGGCGCGTGAAATTTCTAAAAATGTGAGGCGTAGCATAACCTGATTAAGGTTCAGTTGGTTTTACTTTTATGACTATCAATAGAAATATGACGCGTCCAATGCTTTTATTGATTGATGAGGAGTGTGATGACTAGTACCTAGGACCTGCCTAATTACTTTCTAGCTTTTCGTATTATTATTACATCATGTAAGTACTGTTTTCAATAAATCGTTTAACTTAAAAATTTGTTTTTAGTTATTTTATTTTCAAGTTTTTAGTCTTTATTTAATTGCCTATTATTTCTCATTCTATTTAGTTCATTTATTGACTCATTATTACAAGGACCCTTTCCTGACAACTTGTTACAACCTAAGTCCTCAATACATAATCCTTCCAAAGACTTTACTCGACTATGCGCCACGTATGCTAGTCCCTCCTCCAACTCCAAAATATTTTGATGTCACTTCTACCGGACTGTATGCAATATTTGTTCCAAATATGAGCCAAATCGGCCATCATAGGTCGCTTTTTATTCATGTATGTATTATGTGTTCCAAATATGGACCAAATCGGACAACAAATACGATTTTTGTGAATGTCTCGATCCTTGCGCTACCTAGCGGCAATTTTTTTTTCATAGTTTGCTTTCTATTCTTCTATGTATTATGTGTTCCAAACATGAGCCAAATCGGACCACAAATACGATTTTTGTGAATATCTCGATCCTTGCGCCACCTAGCGGCGATTTTTTTCATAAGTCGGTTTTTATTCTTGCATGTATTATGTGTTCCAAATATGAGCCAAATCGGACCACAAATACGATTTTTGTGAATTCGATCCACGCGCCACCTAACGGCGATTTCGTTTTCTTATTATTGCATTGTCATGGGGTTCTGAACTATATTCCAAGTTTCAAGCTTGTAGCTTATCGGGAAGTTACTTAAATTTCAATTACAAAATTCGTTCACAACGGCCGTGCATGCGGCCGTGCGGCCTGCCTGTCATGTCAAGCTAAATAAAACCGTTTAAAAACCAAAGTTGCCGTACAAAAAAATCTACCCCAAAGGAGGCCTTAAACTCTGACTGAAAAACTGCGCAGTAGTTTAACTGGAGTTTAAATTTTACTAGAGTTTAATCAAACTTAGTTTAAGTTTAGCTTAACCAACTACTGAAAAACCGGGCCTTAGCGACCGGAATTATTAACACGGCGTTGTCCAACGAAATATGAATTTCCAGTCTCTGCAACAGTGTCATACCAGTTGACAAAATAGTCATTATATACACCAGAATCGGAACAAATACCATACTATTCAGTATATGCATCAGGGCCGTGCCAATTAATACACTAGTCAGTCTTTGCGCCAGCATTATACCAGATGACATAGTATACCTATATCATACCAATTTACAAACTAGCTAGTTTATGCAACAGTATATATTCACCGGGCGCGACCTAGCGAACGTATTTACAAATTCAGTGTGGATTAATATAGGCTTAGGGTCTTCTTACGTTTATCTGGACCAACCGGCTTAGTTGATGTGTGCCGTATCTCATCATAGTGCTTACGCTACGCGGATGCTTCCTTAGCTCTCTGGGAGGCGAGACTAGATCAAGCAGTTATTTGTTGGGATGCCCCGCTTTGTGAAAATTCTTCAAAACCTGTCTGTTTGAAGTCTTTTATGTTTGGCTCTCTTGCCTAACTTTGTAGGTGGTGTTCAGGCGTCGTTAAAAGGCATTCCTTGGTAGTTCTGAGTGCAGTATTTTGGGACGCTTGCACGTCTTTTCCAATGTGTGCTTATTAAGTCAGACAATCAAACCGGCGAGACGTACTAGGTGAACGGTCGACCAACTGCTTTGTAAGTTGTGTTGCCGGCAAGCGACTTGTAATTTTCTGCTTGAGACTTTTTACTCTAGATACGATTCTGTTTGTCTAATACACCTAAGATCTTTGGGTGACTGATAGTTCATAGCGTAACGCCATTGACGTGATTATCCATTATTTACGTCATCTGATACCTAAGCTACTTAAACAGAGTGACCATGAACTTTTTTTGAGTGCCCGAGGTTAAAACACATAAAGACTGGCTAGATAACTATTTATTGGAAACTAATTCGTCTATTGACGATGCTTTCTGACCATTCAGATAAATGCGGCTCGTCTTTTTCCACAACGCGGAAAGTATGAACCTTCAATATCTTTGAGTAGTGCGCGGTAGTAGACTGTGTCAAAAGTTTTTGCGAAAACGTTTACTCTTAGTGCAATCTCATCTTCGGTCAACAACTTCCATGATTCGTGGCAAACATCAGAGCAGGTACGATGAGAGGCTTGTAAAGCGTAATTTTCCTCCGTACGACGGAAGCCAGGGTGCACTGTTAGAGTGCTAGCCTGACCAACTAATGGTCCCGAAACCAAGTGGCATAAACTACGTAGCTCACCAATTTCAATGTTCCAGCATTTCACTTGTTTTTTTACCTCTCCAAGGCCCGCTACGTGGAGGCGTCGCTCTACTTTAAGATCCGGTGCTGCAGCGCTAGGGACTATCTGCCTTGCTTCGGCTTGCACGACGGCTTGTACGATCTTCGTATCATCAACCTTAGTTGCGTCGCATTTTGCTTTCATGTGGGTCGCTCTCCCTTTTAATCGTTGAACTGGGTTACTAAAATTGAGGTTTGTGTAGTTATTATCATTGCGAGTAAGATCTTCTATCTAACATTAATTTACAGCAGGTTTTCGGATACTACAGTAAAACGAGGTATCCAGCACCTGGACGTGGATGCCTTAGACACATGAAACTCGTTGTGTAGATGTATGGTTCGACTCTATTTTGACCTAACTTGATTCTTTCTTTTTGGGATATCTGAACATTGTCAGGATTATGTCTATTCTAGATTATGAAAGTCGGTATTGTGACATTCACTTGTTAGGGGAAAGTAGTAGTGCACGAGAGCAGAGTAGGGCGATAACAAACGCAGGGAAAGAGCCCGGCAGTTCGGGCAGGACAACATCTCTCGAGCCAGCTTAACAGGCTCGAACACGTTTGCCGACTCAGCTGTGCAGTGTTCTTATATTATTGAACTTTGAGAAGATCTGCTTCCTTATTATATTTTAGCGCTCAGAATGGCATCAAATCAATTTCCTCTATCATACCTACTAAAGGATTAACCTATTCCATTCTCAACTGATTACTCACACATTTTCTCGCTCCTCTGTAAAATGTGAATACTTAAATTTTATTTTCATTTGTTATGTAAGTAAAAGATTTGCTAGTATTAAACCAATGTCTGCTTAGAATTAATTATTAAAAATAAAAAAAATAAAAATAAATGTAAGGCGCGATAACCTCCGAAGAGATCTAAGGCCGAGCTTCTCTTCCAATTTGCGTCGTGCTCCTCTTGATTTTCCCTACAAATTGGCCGGACGGGACCTACATGTTTTATGCCGACTCCGAACGGCATCTGCAAGGCAGATGAGTTTTCACTGAGAGCTTTTCATGGCAGAAATACACCCGGAGCGCTTGCCAAACACTGCCGAGGGGCGACCCCGCTTAGAAAAATTTTCTTCTAATTGAAAAACCTTATTTCTAAAATTTTTGATGTTGCTTTGCCCGGGAGTTGAACCCAGGGCATACGGTGTGATAGGTGGAGCACGCTACCATCACACCACAAAAATTAATTATTAGTAAAGTTAATATTTTTGCTCGTTGATTGTACGTAGAAAACGTGCTCACATTCCCTGCTTCGCCGAACACAGTGAACACCAAATTTAGCTATGCAATTCACGTGCGCATAATCTTTACAGCATTGGTAAGCTAAAAAGAAATGGCAAACGAGAAACAAAAAAGCAACAAAATCGAAATAAATCATAAACAATTAAAGGTGTCTAAGTTCGGGTGTAACCGAACATTTTATACTCAGCGTGAGCTTCAATTGCACATTTCATTTCAGATAAATTACTTTTCTACATAACACGTTGAACCGTCCGTTTAAAAAAAAATATCCACATTTCCTCGTACAATAAAACTTGATAAGTGAAATATCATTGATTCAAAACGAGTTTTTGCTAAGTTATAGCTTATTGTTCCAGTCTACGACCCTTTTAAACTTGTTTTATATCTGAGTTGCCGTGGTCTTTAATCGATCCCGTCAATTTTTACTAGAAATATTTTCTATTATCAGGAAAATATGTGTACCCTATTTTGTTACGATATGTTAATTTTTCCTCGAGTTATGGCTCCCGAAACATAGAAAATTGCTTTGTCATAAAAGGGGCGGTGCCACATCCATTTTCAAAAATTTTTGTGTTTTCCAATTTAATGTTATAATTCAATTTAGAAAGTAAAATTCTATTAATACAAAGCTATTTTTCGCTAAGATATAGCTTACTATTTTCCTCTACGACCCTTTTAAAAATATTTTATATAAAAGTGGGCATGGTCTTTAACCGATCTAGTCCATTTTTCCTAGAAATATTTCCTGCTATAGGAAAAATGTGGGTACCCAATTTCATTAAAATCCGTTAATTTTTCTTCGAGTTACTGCTCCCGAAACATAGAAAATTGCTTAGTCATAAAAGGGGCAGTGCCACGCCAATTTTTTTAAAATTTGAAGTTTTTCCTATTTACTGTTATAAATCCACTTGGAAAATGAAATAACATTGATATAAAGCTCTTTTTAGCAAAGATATAGCTTATTTTATTCGTCCACGACCCTTTTAAAAATGGTTTATATAAAAGTGGGCGTGGTCCTTAACCGATTTCGCTAATTTTTCTTCAGAGTATTCCTTATAGTAAAAGCAACCTCTCTGCCGAATTTTGTTACGACAGGTTTAACCATTTTTGATTTATCATTAATAATATTTGTAAAATTGATTTTATCACAAGTGGGCGGTACCATATTCGTTTTAAAAAAAATTTTATCAAGACTCTCAATATCAGTCCATACATCGAATTGCAACATTCTAGGTATATTGTTTACTAAATTATCTGGTTTTTTGAGTTTTCCATAATTTTATATATATAAAAAGTGGGCGTGGTTATCATCCGATTTCGCTCATTTTCAATACCAATCCATTCTGGGTCCAGATAAGCTAGTGTACCGAATTTGGTGAAGATATCTCAATATTTACTCAAGTTATTGTGCTAACGGACGGTCGGACATGGCTCAAACACATTTTTTTTCGATACTGATGATTTTGATATATGGAAGTCTATATCTATCTCGATTCCTTTATACCTGTACAATAGGCCTGGTCGATTTGTGGGTAGGCAAAAAAATCGCCAATTGCTCTGTGAAAATCGTATTCTAGGGATCAAAATAAGAAACTTTGCCTAAGGAACCATACCTCTAAAACGAATTCTGATCCCCCCCCCCCCCCCCTTTGGGTCGTTGGGGCAAATTTTGAAAAGTCCCACTTTGAAATGCCTATGTTTTTTTTTTTGGAGTTTATTTTTCTCTTTAGAAATATATTTAGTCAGAACATATGTAAATGAAAAAATGAATTTAACTTAGTAATAGAAAATAAATTTAAAACAAGTAAGGAAGGTTAAGTTCGGGTGTAACCGAACATTACATACTCAGTTGAGAGCTATGGTGACAACATAAGGGAAAATAACCATGTAGGAAAATGAACCGAGGGAAACCCTGGGATGTGTTTGTAAGACATGTGTATCAAATGAAAGGCATTAAAGAGTATTTTATGAGGGAGTGGGCCATAGTTCTATAGGTGGACGCCATTTAGGGATATAGCCATAAAGGTGGATCAGGGTTGACTCTAGAATGCGTTTGTACGATATGGGTATCAAATGAAAGGTGTTAATGAGTATTTTAAAAGGGAGTAATCCTTAGTTCCATAGGTGGACGCCGTTTCGAGATATCGCCAAAAAGGTGGAACAGGGGTGACCTTAGAATTTGTTTGTACAATATGGGTATCAAATGAAAGGTGTTAATGAGTATTTTAAAAGGGAGTAATCCTTAGTTCCATAGGTGGACGCCGTTTCGAGATATCGCCATAAAGGTGGAGCAGGGGCGTCCCTAGTATTTGTTTGTACAATATGGGTATCAAACGAAAGGAGTTGATGGGTATTTTAAAAGGGAGTGGGCCTTAGTTCTATAGGTGGACGCCTTTTCGAGGTATCGCAATAAAGGTGGACCAGGGGTGACTCTAGAATTTGTTTGTACGACATGGGTATCAAATGAAAGGTGTTAATGAGTATTTTTAAAACGGAGTGGGTCTTCGTTCTATAGGTGTTCGCCTTTTCGAGATATCGCCATAAAGGTGGACCAGGGGTGACTCTAGAATGAGTTTGTACGATATGGATATAAAATTAAAGGTATTAATGAGAGTTTTAAAAGGGAGTGGTGTGAAGGCGTTTTCCAGATATCGACCAAAATGTGGACCAGGGTGACCCAGAACATCATCTGTTGGATACCGCTAATTTATTTATATATGTAATACCTGTCAAGATTTTAAGGGTTTTTTATTTCGCCCTGCAGAACTTTTTCATTTTCTTCTACTTAATATGGTAGGTGTCACAACTATTTTACAAAGTTTTTTCTAGAGTTATATTTCGCGTCAATAAACCAATTTAGTTACCATGTCTCATCATCATGGCATTTTTTTAATTTTTCGTAATTTTCGATATCGAAAAAGTGGGCGTGGTCATAGTCGGATTTCGCTCATTTTTCATACCAAGATAAAGTGAGTTCAAGTAAGCACGTGAACTAAGTTCATTAAAGATATGTCGATTTTTGCTCAATTTATCGTGTTAACGGCCATGCGGAAGGACAGACGGACGACTGTGTATAAAAACTGGGCGTGGCATCAACCGATTTCGCCCATTTTCACAGAAAACAGTTAACGTCATAAAATCTATGCCACTACCAAATTTCAAAAGGATTGGTTAATTTTTGTTCGACTTATGGTGTTAAAAGTATCCTAGACAAATTAAATGAAAAAGGGCGGAGCCACGCCCATTTTGAAATTTTCTTTTATTTTTGTATTTTGTTGCACCATATCATTAGTGGAGTTGAATGTTGACATAATTTACTTGAATACTGTAAAGATATTAAATTTTTTGTTAAAATTTTACTTTAAAAAATTTTTTTTTTTAAAAGTGGGCGTGGTCCTTCTCCGATTTTGCTAACTTTTATTAAGCGTACATATAGTAATAGGAGTAACGTTCCTGGCAAATTTCATCATGACATCTTCAACGACTGCCAAATTACAGCTTGCAAAATTTTTAAATTACCTTCTTTTAAAAGTGGGCGGTGCCACGCCCATTGTCCAAAATTTTACTAATTTTCTATTCTGCGTCATAAGTTCAACTCATCTACCAAGTTCCGTCGCTTTAGCTGTCTTCTGTAATGAATTATCGCACTTTTTCGGTTTTTCGAAATTTTCGATATCGAAAAAGTGGGCGTGGTTATAGTCCGATATCGTTCATTTTAAATAGCGATCTGAGATGAGTGCTCAGGAACCTACGTACCAAATTTCATCAAGATACCTCAAAACTTACTCAAGTTATCGTGTTAACGGGCGGACATGGCCCAATCAAATTTTTTTCGATCCTGATTATTTTGATATATGGAAGTCTATATCTATCTCGATTCCTTTATATATGTACAACCAACCGTTATCCAATCAAACTTAATATACTCTGTGAGCTCTGCTGAACTGAGTATAAAAATTATTAGAAATTTGCGTTTTTACAACCCTCTTTTAAAACCAAAGCATGACTGTGATGCATTTGCATGTAGTAAAATTGCTTGTGTTGTTTTTTTTAAGCCACTACAAGACACAGCAGGTAGAATTGAAATTGCCTCTACCCAAAAGTTCGACCCAAAGGGGGGGACATCAGAATTAGTTTTAGAGGTATGGTTCCTTCGGCAAAGTTTCTTATTTTGATGCCTAGAATACGATTTTCACAGAGCAATGAGCGATTTTTAAATCGACCCGCCCTACTGTACAACCAACCGTTATTCAATCAGAGTTAATCCACTCTGTGTGCAAAGCACGCTGAGTATAAAAATTCTGCACAAATGTGTTACTAATGGCGAGTTAACTTTTTACAAAGGTGGTTGGATGAAAATCAAGCCACACCTTTCTATGCTCGGTTTAGCTTGCGATTCCTACACATTGATAAAAGTTTTTATGCAGACGTAGAAAGGATTGCGTTGAATTAATATAAAGTTTTTTTGGCTAAAATTTATTTAAGAGAATTATTCATTTATATAGAATTTCATATTCGTACGGTAGCAGTGATTTTGTTCTGTAGGCTGGATACGATAAGGACGGTTTCAATAGAAATAGCTGCAGACCCAGAACGTTTTGAAGTTGAGGACATTGAGCGGTGGCATACTAAAAGCTTTTGTTGGGTGGGGTGGCATCTTTCCGAATTGAAGGCGTCTGAAATAAGCTTTGCATTCGGTGTCACAAAAAATGTGCTCGATAGTATTGCCCAGTCCACACAATCCAAACGCACAGCTGCGGGGAAACAAAAAAAGCAGTGGAAATTTTTAGCAAATTTCATCAAGCAAATTCATTTGTTTTAAGTTCCATAACTTGAGAAAAAATTTCCTCGAATTTTGAAACTGAAATTATGCAAAATGAAACTTTGAAAAAAATTCGAGAAATTTATCGAGTTTTCATAATTTTTTTGAGTATACAGCTTTATAATCAACAAAGAGCAGATGTCCCTCATGCGCATTGATTTTTGACAATTTTCTTTTCGAATTTTATTTTAGATTTTCTTCCATACGAAGAGCGCAAAACTTTTTTTATATGCAAGAAAATTTGAAACACGCTGCAGGTAAAAAATAATCTAAAATTATTGCGAAATTTGAGAGACCTACCATAGTTGTAAGGCTGAAATTGATTTGGCTGAAACCACTAAATAAAAAATTCGAGATTTTCGTAAAATTTCTTTGAGTTTTGGAAATTTTTCGAAAACGTTTTTGAGACTCTTTTGTATGGTTTCAGTTAAAAAATTCATGGAAGTTTTGTTTTTTAAATTGTGTAAAACAAAAAAAAAAATAATAATAATTTGGAGAGAATTTAAACAATGTGACATCAGGACCGACAAGGCGACAGCTGTTTTGATTATTGCTAGGTGATCTCTTCAAAATTATTTCTCCCGAGGTAAGTTTACTAAGTCTTTAGAAGGGTTATCCCTTCCTCCAAACCTAAAAAGCGAATCCCCTTTTTTATTTAACTTATACTTATCGAAGCTCCCTTTCGTTCCAGAAGAAGTCAACATTGTATCCTACGCCGATGACTGTGCACGATAAGGGCCACAGGTCCCTGCCCAACCATCGATAAGCTATGTAATAAAATAAAAAACAGCTATCTTCCTGATCTCTCCATTTTTTGCGCCATCGACCTGTTATGTTCGATCAGTATCTACATTTTGGCGAGCATGCAACCGCAATTGTCCCAAAAATCCAGATCAGTAATAAAATCATCAAACCTCTTGCAGGCAACACTTAGGGTATAGGCGAAGAAACGCTCAATACCATTATCAAAGCAATTGACATACGGATTGCATGCTACGCGTTCCCGATATGGTCGCCAAGCCTAGAGGCTACTGACTGAAAGAAAATACAGGCCTGTTAAAACACCAGTTACAGAATCGCTATGGGCTGTCTTCTTATGTCCCCAGAACACCTCCTACACAGTGAGGCAAGAATACTCCCCATTAGGGAGAGAAATGAAATGCTAAACAAACAGTTTCTGTTGAACACCCAGATCCCTGGGCATCTCAACAGCCATCTCATGGAAGAGCCCCACCTCCAAAACGCTAAAGAAGTCATCTCCGCAAGCATTATGAGGAAATACGGCACCTGAGAATACAGCCGTATGAAGAAAAAAATATATAAACAGGTCGTCAGTGACATCCATAAAAAGGCCTTGTACCTATATGCCAGGAATTGCGCGGCGAGCCAAGTTCTTAAAGATAAATACTCTGAACTCGCAGAAGAGAAAAGCACTCTCCTTAGAGCGATGCCGCGTCACTCTAGCTCAACTTCGATGTGGATACTGTACAGGTTAGACTCTTACTTATCCAGAATCAACCGCGACATACATAATGTATGTATATCCTGCGTGCAACGTTTCCTTATATGACAAAAACCATCTCTTCAGTTGTAGTGTGGAATCTACGCCTCTTACGTACCTTTCACTCTGGTCCATCCCTGTTGAAACTGCAGGCTTCCTTGAACTCCCATGATGACTATATTGATGACAATTTGTAAGTTGTCGCATCTATTGGATAGGGCTCAGCCGTGCTACAACAACAAAAACAACAATGCGTTTGTTTAGTATTTTTGATAATTTTTACTGCACATGATTTATAGTTTCTATCTGTAACAAAAATATTTCAAATACAAAAACTAAATAAAATCACATCATTCGTTTATCTTAGCAAGATTCACCAGTTCATACAATGTTTGCGTATTGCTCAAGTAAACAAAAGTAAATATTGAAAAACAAAATTCTCATAAACTTGAAATGGTAAGACCCATATCAAGTAAGCATATTTATTACCTTTTAACCACGTGAGTATAACCAAAAACGGTATTTATCAAATTACACGCTCTACATACTATATAGTAAATATCGGCACACACATACATACAAACATGCATTCTAGTATACTAAAAAGTTTAACAGCATATAATACAAAGCTCGACAGCCAAATAAGTTGCAAAGTCATAAAGTTGAAAATGATTTCATTGACACCTTTTTATGGCTTTAGGAAAATTGAATTAACAATGAATTACTTTGCAATTTGAAATGCTAAAGAGAAGATTGAATGAAGAGAAAAACCAAAGAAGCTAATCATACACATAAAAAGGAGTTTGAAATTTGTAAAAATTTTAGATTGAAGCTTTCTAGATTTTCGAAGCTTTATTGTTACTGCTAAGAGTTGCGCATTGAAGGACACACATTGAAGAGACACTACTTGATATTCAACAAATATATATTTTAGTAAAGAAGGTCTGAACTACTGAACATGCTTTCGAATTAGTTTGTAAGACATTACCCTATTACAAATCATAATGAAATCGGCTTATTAATGTCATCTTTCCAATGTGTCTAAGATGGTTTTATATAACCTCATATTTATTTCAAATATGAATAAAATCGGTTGGTAAAAACTTCAGTACGTAATAATCTTCGGAACTGTCTCAGCTGCAGATAATCGTTTTCGAAATCACTCGCTTGTACCTTCACATACATGCCTGCATTATGAAAAGGCATTTAGTAGTTTTTGTTAACAATTAATGTTACTTGTTGCTTGCGTTTATGAAGCTTTACGGCCGAGAAATTAGAAGGCAAAATCAAATTTTCCCTTTTCCCTCCTACGCGTTTCGACGCTCTCACGTCTTCCTCAGGGAGTCAAATTATTTTGATGTTGCTTTCCCCGGCCCTTAATTCAGAACCTTCGGTATGATAGGCGCGGACTCTATGACCACATCACGCCAGCCACCGAGCTGGACTGCAGGCCAACTTTTAAAATGAAAGGAAAAGTGTATAATATGACGTGTAGTATTTTTAATTGAAAATCAAAATACCTCAGAACCAAAGTAGGGGCCAGTTTATGTATGACGCCGTGACACTCGGTCACCAATATATAATACCAAAAAATTTATAAAGGCATTCAGGTTTACTGCCGCTTAATGAAGTGAATGAATGCTTTTAAAAGATAGGAAGTTTTTGTCACAAGAGAAAAAATAACATAATTTGCTCCTAAATGAAGTAGATGCGTCACACAAGCATGGTCAGATAGTATAAGCAAAATGAACATTTAGAAATAAGGAGATCTTATTGCGCTTTTTTTAGACACCAAAAAGTAATAAACAAACAATTCAGCGCATATTCAGCAAATTCGCATTGCCTTATAAATATCCCATAAACTGTTTAACATTTTTACAGACCAACCAGTGCCGTCTAATACCTCAGATTATATCAATGCAAAAGGGACACTTCTCACGCTTTTCGGGGCAATAAAATGTCATAAAAAAGCAATTCAGCGCATATACAGCGCTGCGCGTTATTTATTAAATAATCCTATTATTTACGTTAAAATGCGTGAGAAAATTTGCACGTTTTGTTTTCCAAAACTAAATTCAGCTAAACTTCTATTAAAAGCATAGAAACAAGGCCAAGCTTATTATAAAATATGTTGTAGTCTGCATTTTTAGGCATTCAGCGCTTGCTTTCAATCGGACGTTCTCCTACTTTTTATCCAAATAGAGTGAAAAAATTGTACGAGCTCAAACTTCGTTCAGTAAACTGCTTACAATGTCTGTTCAATTACGAATTACTCGAACGCATCTTTGTTTCCTTTTTCACTTATGACTTACAAAGTTTCACTTGTGTGGGGGTGTGAACATCCCTTCTAAATAAACTTTGAAATTTTTTACATAAGACGTTTTTTACACTGCACAAACTCCAAATGTGTTTTAGTTGCAACTCAGCTAAAAACTACAAAAAATGTTTGTGTCTTAATTAAATAAAAATGTAAATTCAGCGGAAAATATTTCAAAGCTGATGCTATTTCTGATACGGTTCTGCGTAGAGATAAAGATATGAATTAGCGCTTATATTGCTCAAAATCAGGCATTACAGAGTATAAGTAACAATTAGTTTGTGTTTGTCTTTGTCATTCACGACAGTGTGCGTATTAGTGTTGTAGTTTTAAACTCCTAAGTCATATTCAGCATCATGCTGGAATCGTATTTCTACTTTCCTAGTATACAGTAAAAACATTCTTGATATATAGGTACAATTGAGCGCAATTCAGCAAATCTCAATACAATTCAGCGCAATTCAGTAGCGTTGAGCACACGCTAAAACTCTTCTATCTACTTTATCTTTGCTTTTTAATTAGTAATCTTGAAAAATGTAAGCCACTAAATGAATTCAGCGGGGTTCATGGTCGTTTTGCTTCAAGATTACTTCAAGCTCAGTATAACTGGCGTATATGCCTTCTTAAGCTCCTCTTCAGTACGCATCAAGAAAGTCAAGAGTGTTTATGTAACTTTATCGACTAAAATTGATATTTAGTTTACTTAAGCGCACCTAAGTCACCTTAACGTCATATATTTCGCTATTTAAATATTATAGCTTTCAAAGCAAAAGTATCACTTACGAACTTACTTATTTGAAAGCCTATTCCACGCACAGTGACCAACAAGCACGTCGCTTATCCGCAAATGAATTCATTGTCAATTACATAAACCGGCATAGTTATTAGCGTTTTGGTGGTCACCATTTTGCCTCAAAGTGATGGAATCCAATAGTGAATGCTATTTGTGTAGCGCTTCGCTTGCAAGCAAGTAACTGTAAAATCGCTTTCGAAGAAGCGCATATGATGTGGATAAATTTACTTATATTTACACATTTTCTTATTTACAACTTAACCACTTACTTTCACCAATAAATGCTGCATATCAATATAAGCACTTAAGTACGTAAATAAATATGTACATATGCACTTACATTCGCATTCATATCAGCATTATTTGCATTCGACATTCGCCGTTCGCCGTTCGCATGCTAAGGCAATCATTCAACTCAATTCGAAACGTAGTTGGATGCGCTGCATTTCTATTCGTTGCGAATGCGCAGGCAATTCATTGACTGTCTCAAAATGTATGGCCAGCAGTTGATTACTAAAGTTAAAATATTTACAATAACTGCTTTCGTGCGCCGTCGTCATTCATGCATCCTTACTTACTTTTCCATAGACTTGGGTATTTATTTGAAGACTCATATTTTTACTTAATGTTCACACTTAAGCTTTATATGTAAAAAGTGTGACTTGAATATCAATTAGCTATTTGACCACTTCGTCGATTGAGCGAGTTAAAAAAAATTACAAAAGTTGACTCGATTATCATATTTCCGTTATACTTATTTGAAAAGATATGGCATTGCTTCCGCTATTTAAAATTAACAAGTAAGGGTGTCTAAGTTAGGGTGTAACCGAACATTAGATACTCAGCATGAGTTTCAGTTGTACAGTTCATTTCAGTTAAATTACTTTTTCGAACTTTGTAACGAGGGATTATATTTATTTTCTTAGAATCTCAACTAAAAATGCGAATTTCTTTATCGGAATAGGGGCGTGGCACCGCCCATTAAAAAACAATTTCTCCTAAGTTGCTCTTACAATAAAAATTGGTAAGTGAATTATCATTGATACAAAACAATATTTCGCTAAGATACAGCTTATTGTTCTAGTCTACGACCCTTTTGAATATGTTTTGCATAAAAGTGGACGTGGTCCTTAACCGATCCGTACATTTTTACTAGAAATATTTCCTGCTATAAAGAAAATATGTATTCCCAGTTTTATTAATGTAATTATAAAACAATTTTACTTCGAGTAATGGCTCCCACAAAATAAAAATTGCTTAGTCAAAAAAGGGGCAGTGCCACGCCCATTTTAAAAAATTTAAATATTTTTTTACTTTTTGTAATAATTCCATTTAGAAATTAAAATGATATTAAGCTCTTTTTGCAAAGGTATAGCTTATTATATTCGTTGTTGATGTTGTTGTTGTAGCGATAAGGCCGAAGGGGAGTGTTATCGATTTCGATGGTCCTTTGCCGGATGCAGATCCGGTACGGTAACAAGCACCATTAAGGTAATAGCCCGACCATCTCAGGAACGATTTGGTATGACCACATGAAACCTTCTAGGCCATCCCGCGCTCACACCCCCTAGATCCATGAGGAACTTGGGGTCGCCAGAGCCTCGGCTGTTAAAAAAACAGCATTCGCCAAGGGTAGGTGAGGTTGACAATTGGGTTGGAGAACCTACATATATATTGCGCTACACAACCCCTAAAACATATATGTAATACTCCTATATTGCTAGTAGAAAATACTCGGAATGAGTTTTGAATTCTAAATCAAAGCATCAATTTGGTATTTTATTTTTATATTCAAAGCCCCCTAACCCGATGGGGTCTTACTATATTCGTCTAAGACCATTTTAAAACTTATATATAAATGTGGGCGTGGTCCATAACCGATCTCGCTCATTTTTTTCTAGAAATATTTCCTGCTATAAAGAAAATATGTATACCAAATCGTATTAAGAACCGTTAATTTTTCTTCGTGTTATGGCCATTGAAACATAGAAAATTGCTTAGGCATAAAAAGGCCGGTTCCACGCCTATTTTAGAAAATTTGAATTTTTCCTATTTCTTGTTATAATTCCATTTATAAAAATAAAATTTATTTTGGAAAAATTTAGCTTAATTTATTCATCCTGTTACGTGACTGACTTGTTGGGGTGGTGAGGAGCGGCGGCAAGCAGGTATGCTTGCGGGCCCAGGCTAGCTCGTCGTCTTGGGCGGGGTATTGCACCACCGACCTCACCCGCAGCCACATGAACAAAAAGAGGGTTCATACCTGCATGTGTAAGGAAAGGAGAGAAAAAGCTGAAAAAGATAGAAATAAACGTGAGGGGCAAAGTTAGAAGGGGAAAGCCTAAGGGACAGAAAAAGCTGGAGGCCTGTCCTGTCAGGTGGAGTCTACCCTCCCTCTGCAGTGCAACTTGTACTGCACCGTGGGCACTGTGCTGACTCCTATCTACTTACAGTGCCCCCAAACCTGACCTGAGTCTGTCCATCCGTCAATAAGTCATTTCCCTATTACTCACCTTCACCTTACCTTACCGCGCGCAAGCGCAGCACCAACACCAAAATTCGACTTAGCCCTGCATTATGAATGTCTTAAAATTTCATCCAAACATAATTCTTATAATTTATTTACAAAATTTTTGGTTTACAAATTACCGACTAATACCCTACTACCAGTTCAATAATTTCAATAAAACTTTAAACTCAAAGTTTACTACAAAATAATTTTCCAAGGGCTTCAAAAGTTTACTCAAAGTAACAATAAAAAAATTGCTCAAACTTAATGCTAACTTTTATTACTGGCGAACATTAAAAATTCATAAGAGTGCAAGAACCAGTAGATACATTCCTAATTCAATTCTATAAAAAAAAATACCTACGGCTAATAGACAAAGTGTCTGGTCTCAAAGAAAAAAATTAAACTTTTAGGGCCACCCTAATGCGGTATTATTAATAGGAGCTAATTCTAATTCTAAAGGTACAAATTCAAATAAAATAAAATAAGAGGGCGAATAAAAAAAAATTCAAGTACCCTAATCCCTGACCTACCGCAACCGCTCAAATAAACATAAGATCAATTATGTACACAGCAAAAGTAGGTCAACAAGGAAAAGAATTTATGTGTATATGCAAACAAATGGTATGTATGTAAGTGCAAATGTACGTTTGTGACGTTTTTCATGCATGCACATATGTTCGTTGCAATCTGTTTTTATTTTTCTGATTTGCTAATTCCTGTTCTATTTTTGCAAGGGCAGGAATCTGTGCTAACACATGTACATACAACTAAACAGGTGTATTTTGATAAATTTTAACGTTTCACTCAAAACACTCACCAAGTTACTCTTCTCATCCAACGGCGCCGCTGCAGTTGAGTAGCTGAAAAAAAACTCAAACACACATATATACATACATACATAAAGCTACCCTCAATTACTCAGCCAGATCGCTCGCTTGCGATCTTGCTTTATGAGTTAATTAGTATGTTGCTTATGTCCGGACGATAACGCACGCGGCCAAATGAAACAAACACTGGTGTATGCAAAGATGCTTAATAAAAAGGTAACGAACAGAAAACTTATAAGAAACAAAGAAGGCAGGTGATACCAAAAGTATAAAACAAAGCTTTATACTTTTAGTGCCAACCGATGTGTTTAAAATTAAAAGAAAAAATTTGCCGACAAAAAGGTAAAAAAAAAGAAAAAAAGGCATGTGCTTAGAGAATTCTGAAAGCAAGTAGGAATTCAAGCGCATAAGAAAAAAGTTAAAACATATGAAAAATTAGGAGAGGTGGCCTGTCGGAGGCAAATGTCAAAGGAAATAGGAAATTGAATAAAAGAATCAAAAACGAATGACATGAATAAAACTGTGTAGGTAAAAAAACTTACCCGAAGAAGAGAAAAAAATTTACGGAATTGAATAAAAAATGTATAACCCTAAAACGAATCGAAGGGATTCAAAGCGAAAAATTAAAATTATGAGAAAACTAAAGCAGCAAAAAGTTGAAATGCCCTTATGCCCCTATACCCCTGTTGCAGTACCTTTTCCTTCGTTTTTGTGACCCTAGGCTGAGCAGATATTGCTAAGTTTCTTTTCTTTCTTTCACAAAAAATTAAGATATAAGTCATATACATATATATGTACCATAACTAAAAGAAGTCCAAAAAGTTGATGTTGATGTTGTTGTGGTTGTTGGTGGCCTCTGCAATCGCGGTCGCAAGGGAGATGTTGTGCGCTTGATACCATAAAGCTGATATCACCAGTGATCGTGAGTATGGCTGATAGAAAAAAAATCCTCGAACTCAGAAGTTGTAGTTGTCGTTACTGCTGGGACCGAGTATCACCAAAAGCATGCATCGCAGTTGTTGTTGTTGGCGTTGCGCCGCCAAAAAGAAGAAGTTGTATCTCTTGCTGGAAGATTTTGGTGTTGCCGTTGTTGTTGTGATGTCAATATATCGCCGGTACGAATGTAGTAGTTGTTGAGCGTTATTTAATAATATAAAAATAACTACCGGTTGTGGTTGTTGCGGTATATTGCCAATAAAAAAGGTGCTGTAGTGGTTTTTGTTGTGAAGTGCGCTACCAATTAAAATTTTATTGTAGTGCGTGGCAGTTGTTGTTGGGCGCTATGTCGCCGAAATCCGCGCCCAGTGGGTCTTTCCCAACGAAAAATCAATTGTTCGCTGAAATTAAATACAAAAGAAAACCTATTTAGAAATTCAAAAGTAAAAGCGTATCTATGTACATGTACCCAATTGCCTACGGATTTCTTGTCTGCATAGTCATATATTCATCTACATACATATATTTGTATGCAGAGATGTATATGTCGATGCAAGTTTTCTTTTGGCTTGCTTGGCAAATTGGCTATATAGAAGCCAACTTCCCAGTGGGCATGCCAAGTGGAAAAAAAACAAATCCAAAGCCAAAGGAAACCATTAGACTTACCTGGTTTTCAGCTGTTGTGACACGCGTTGTAGTTTAGTTTATTTCTGCTGTAATGGTCCGGATCGGGTGCTAGGTGGAAAACCAGATTTATTTGGTTTTAACGTTCGCGATACACTTTTCGCCGCGCACTACTCAAAAAAAACTTTAGCTGGCCAAACGATTTAGAACACAGGCTTTAACTCCGGTTTGAGGCGCGCACTAAAAAATTGGTGTAATTACAATAATTTTAAGTATTTCACACTTTGCACTTACACGCACTGGCACTGATAAAATGATACTTTGGCCCGTTGGCTGATTTTCCCCCTTCTTATAGCCACCGCCGTGGTAAGAAACGTTACCCAGAAACGGAAAATTTTTACCATTACATGCCAAACTTTCTTTTCGGCTTTCCCGTATTTTCCATCTATACAATCATGCACTCATACATTCATACGCTTATCGCTCCACAAAACGAACACCTACACAGATACATTTGGTTCGTGCCTTGACCGCTTACACTGATGCATTCACACGTTCATAGCCTTTCACAAATACACATCCACATACATAATACCGAACAGAACAAACACATAGTTACATATCATTCGTCAAGGCTGCTAGGTTGTTAGCAACATGGTGAAATTTTTCTTATTATAACAACATGATGCCAAGCGCAACATCTTATTTCCGTTGCAACATTGTGTTCACTACAGGTACAATGTTGTCAATGTTAATGTTATCATGTTAATATTATTTTAATGGCAACATTGCGGCTAAGGCACGGACCTGGACACAAAACACATAAACACATAGACGCATATACACTCTGCCACTCAGTTAGGCCAGTATGGAGACAGGCTGTCATTACAATCCACAACCCTTTTAAAAATCTTTTATAAAAAAGTGGGCGTGGTCTTTACCCGATTTCGTTAATTTTTCTTAGAAGCATTCCTTATAGTAAAGGCAACCTACATGCCGAATTTTGTTATGATAGGTTTAACGGTTTTTGATTTGTGATTAATAATGTTTGTAAAATTTATCATAAGTGGGCGGTGCCACGCCCATTTTAAATTTTTTATCAAGAGTTTCAATATCAGTCCACACATCAATTTCAACATTCTAGGCGTATTATTTACTAAACAATCAGGTTTTTTATGTTTTCCAAAATGTTATATACATAAAAAGTGGGCGATTAGATATCTCAGAATTAACTCAAGGACATGGCTAAATCAGCTCCTTGGTTCATCAGAAGCATTTGGATATAGGGAAGTCTATATTTATCTCGATTCGTTTATACCGCTATGATCAACCGTTATGTTACCAAAGTTAATATACTCTGTGTGCAAAGCAAGAGCGGAAATTGCAGGACTCTCCATCATGGAGAACTAGCACCTTCTACCATAGACCCATGAATACCTCTACCTTGAGGGCCCAGAAATTGTTAGCCGAAAGATGTTTCGTTCTTCTTAATTACTGGGCAATCGAGTCATTGAAGCGTCTTTCATGAAGAACTAACAGCCATAAAGAAGGCTTTTCGAGAGCTTCTGTTCTCACGCCCGCTGCAATTTGCTCCGACAGTTAAGCAGCGATCAAAGTACTTCAAGGCAGGAGCACTTTCTCGGTACATTTCAATAATAATGTGGGTACCGGGTCACTGTGGTGTATTTGGGAACTGTGACAGCCGCTGTAGAAATCGAGATAATTCGCACATCGCTCCTCCTCTTACCATTTGCAAACACTTCCTTTTGCCTGTGATTACCGGGAAAGCCAAAGGCAGATGGGCACTGGAACCTAACTGTGAGGTGTCACGACAAACCTGTTCTCTCACAAATGAGAACCGCACTAGGTGCCTTATCTATCTCAATCGTCTCTCCTTAGATACATTAATTGGTACATTAACGTGATACTGGCTGATTAGAGTACATGGCGAATATATGGGAATATTAACCAATGACTTCCATCGAGACTGTAGAGATGAGGAGGAGATAAAAAGTGTTAAATATTTCCTCTGCACATGCCCGGCTTTAGCCAGAGCACGCATGCAATGTCTGAGCAAGCACTTCACTGGATGTTTATCGGAGCTTGGCTCAACTAAAATTGAACTTATCCTGCGCCACATTAGATATACAAATAAGTTGAAGTTTTAATATTGTAACGACTTTTGGGGAAACTCGGCTTATTTGAAACCTTCTTCTAGCGTTCGATCCCTAAACTGTTGAATGAAACACTCCAATATTCAGTATTGCCATTTGGTCTTTATTTAGATTGCTTCGGGAGTATTACTTCACAATTATACTTCACAACCAATAGCGTGCTTAAATCAAAACTGATTAATTATTACTCAGCTTGCGCTGCTTTTATACTCTCGCTGCTTTTATAATTTCGTGAACAGTTGTAGCTCATGCTTAGTAGACAAAGATACATGTATATCTGTAGTCCACGCCTCTGCCATAGCCATATGCGTGTGTATGTGTGAGTAACTACCAGACCTCTAAAGAAAAAGTACCAGTACAAGTACAAGTATCAGTACCTCAGTACTTCGAAAAATGAGTACAAGTGTAAGTATCGAGGTTCTGGTACTTGAATTGTTGAAGTACAAGTAAAGTACTTGTAAGTACTTTCGAAGTACTTTGATAAGTACTGAACGGTTTTGAAGCGGATCAACCAGCACCCTTACGATCACCTAACTTTGAAAAAATGGTTCAAGAAGAGTTTTCAGGTTTTTTAATGATACATCAACAGATTTCAATATGCCTCAGAGTTATCCTCTTATGATGGACCTATCACTCAAAATGAATACGCCCTCAGCTTCTTCCGACTCAGTAGAGCGTTTATTTTCCTTAGCAGGCATTGTTTATAGTCCTAGAAGGCAATCAATCACGGACTTTTCGTTTGAAAAACTAGTACTAAAGAAGCAAACACAAAAATACTTTAATATTGTTAGCTGTTGTACAATTTATACTTATTTGATATGTTGTTTTACTTCTTGTTGCTTTCTAATACAAATTTTACTCATATTTTGATTTTCCATTTATGAATCAAACTGACATATTTTATTAGAAAAGGTACTTTCGTGTACTTGCAAGTATTTCGAAAGTATATCTACTTGTACTTTCGGATTCGAAGTACAAGTACTGTAGTACTAATACTTTGTACTTAGATTTGAAGTACTTGAGTACTTGTACCTATTTGATACTACTTAGTACAAGTATGTACTCAGTACTTTACAGGTCTGGTAACTACTTCGGCTGAGGACCACATGTGTGTGTATGAGATATCTCTTCATTGCCTTGTATGTATGTGTGTAAATTATGAGTGATGTATTCATGTACATAAGTGTAGCTGCTTCATGTTTTTGTTGTTGCGTTATTATTATTATACAAGCACCTGGCCTATGTGCGCCCCACGACTTTGCTAACTTAACATAAACCTGTAATTTCATTCCCCAAGTCTGAGACACATTGTAAATTCAGGAAACTCGGTAATAGATACATTCAAACGCAAGTCTACTACAGCTATTCTCTCCATAAGATTACCGCATCCTTCCTTCTTCTACTTATCCAGTTTGCCCACAATAAATTATTTGATGAGTTCCAGGATTTCCCTAAACGGTTTCTGCTGCTCCCTGCTACATGGCGGCCTCTTGGATATTTAAGACGACGTCTACCTTAAGAGACCTTTTAATTTTCCTGGTACTGGGTCGACATCGCTTGAAACGCTCCTTAAATATTTCAACATGCTACAATGCTTCTCTGAGATAACTGAGCTGTAATCTGGGTGCAAGAGTGCTTAAGGATCCTCAAAACGAACCGATTACAATGCCTCTCTTTTCTTGAAGTCGCACGCATATTGCTTCTTACGTACTCCTATGAAGCCGGAAAATTGGGATATAAGCGCTTCTTGGTGCTCAATTCGATACAGCGATTTCAATGCTCATCGAATTTACCAAATCCCAGCGATCCATACTGCCTTTCACCTGACCTACTTGACCAAAGGCAAAGCCAGCCTTGGATGTTGTTGTCAGCCCCATGGATTCCTTCGAACAATCGGCGTTACTACCTTTTAAGGCCTTATCGATTGGCGTAAGGTCCTATCCCTCTTGTTTTGGATATGCACAGCTCAAATTCGACCGCCGTTCTCTACCATTGACCGCGTTCACCCCTTCCAACTCGTCCGTAGCTTTGCTAGGTTTTCGCTCAGCATTGGAATGTCCGTGATTCCTGTTGCCATCGCAGTTGTTAGTGTCGTTTATTTTTTTATGTTATATTTTTTGTTATTGCTAAATATGGCTTCAGGATTTCTTTCGAAAACACTTTTTCTTAGAATTCGTCTGGGGAACGCGCTATATTAGAATTATTTCATATAGGCCTTATCTAGCTTCAAAATGTATTGAATTTATGCTTGAATAGAGCAAAACTGAGAATTTAGCATGTAAAAGAATTTTAAATTTATTCAAAAAAAATAAAATTTTATACCGAAAATCTTGACAAGTCATATTTGACTCATCTGGGAGGAGTCATGTATGAATCATTTGAGGGTTAATATTAAACATTATTTTTTCATATATTATCGATACTTCTTTCTCACACCAACACACTTGCTAACATTACTCTCATTCTCTCTTTCCAGAACCTCGGCTACTCTCCAATGAAAATACACAAACTACGCATCATAATCGGCACAATCGTTGCGCTCATCGTAATCGCACTACTCGCTGTGGCATTAACATTTATTTTCAAAGCTGGGGATGAGAATGATGTTATGGCACACGAAAAAGATAACGGTATACATTTAGATGAAGTGATATCAGGTGCATTAGCAGCGCATCGTTTCAATAGCACATGGACGACGGGATCGAGTTTACTCTTTCGTGAAAATAATGTAAGTGAACCAAATTTGATATTAATTTGTTCAACTTTTAATGTATGCTAATGTGTATTGTTGTTTTTGCTTGTTGTTGTTCTTTTTTGCTGTTGTTGTTGTTGTTTATTTGTGTTTTCTTCTTACAAACATATGTCTGCTATTAAAGAATCCTCTTATTTTGCAGTCAATTGTCGAATATGATGTAAAAACGAAAAGGAAAAAGGTGCTGATGTATGATGAGCATGTAAGTACAAGTTGCAAGTTAGGTTTACAGGTCTCAAGAAAAGATAAAAGTTCATATGAAAAACCACACGAAGTAAATAGAAAGAATCAAAATTTTCTTAATTAGGTTCACAGGTCTCAAAAACATGAACAGAGTAAAAGAGAGAACATATGACTACATTAATCCCAATTAACTATGAACTGGATTCAATTCACAAATGACTTCCCAAGAAAACAGCACCAAGGGTAGGGTAACCTGCTGAACAAATTAGAAAGTCTGAATAAAAATCAATAATATTTTCAGTCTTAAAAAAGTTAAGGTAGACAAAAAAATACCTAATTTTTTAAATCTGGGTTATAAATATGGGAATTTATATGGCGAGTTTAATGCGCATTTGTGCATTCCCAAATCAGATAGTTAATTCAGAAAACGAAAACTGAAGATAGCATAATGCCGAATTCAGAAAATTTCACAAAGGAATAAAAAAAAATCGTTCCAAAATCATTACAGTTAATACAAATTAAATAAACAAACGTGTGGACAGACGTTAGTGTTAATCTGAATTAAAATTCACTTGATTCGATTTACAATCGGGTCTCACTTCCCCACCGCTAAATCTTTGAAAACGACTTTAATATTAGAACGGCATTATAAATTTTCAAGTTGACCCCAAAACAAGTAGCTAATGGAAATTAAAATGAATAACAGTGTATACAGACGTCGTTACTGCTTTTTTATTAACTCTGCACTCAATTAAATAAAAAAAACTCAACCCATCTTCTTAAACTTTTGGAATAAATTATGCGATTTAATAGGTGTTTAATTCTAGGGGAATATTAAATCAGTTAGTTGATGCAAAACAAACCGAATAAAAGTGTAGACAGAAGTTAACACTAATCCTAATTAACAATGAACTCAGTAAGTTTAAATACAGAAAAGGGTTTCTCTGTCCTCTTTAATTTTTTTGAATTAACTATGCAACCGAATTGGGTTGATTGATATTGTTACGAATATTAGTAACACTAAGGGGTACTGTCATCTCTAAGCCGATGCTAAGAGTGATTTGTATCCACATCCATAAATCAATCATTATGTATCTACATAAACGAATCAATCATTATGTCTACACATAGGTACGCACACGCAGCGGAGAAGCAACGCACAAAAACATGCAGATATCTTATCTGAGATACTCCCAAAAGTATGCAATTGTAATTGTGGAAGTGTCGCTCACAAATACACGCGCATATGAGAGCTATACACTGCATCTGTAGTTATAATTACATGGCAGTAACTAAGTAAATTCTGGAAGCGCTTAGAAGATACAACGAGGAAATCACAGACTATAAAAGCACCAACAGTAGAGGCGCGAGAGTCAGTTTTGATTAAGTACGCTATCTGTCGAGCAATAGTAGAGTTATTTATTGTGAAGTACTTTAATAAAGGCCATTTTGTATTATTAAATATTGCAAGTATTTGTTCAACAGTTTAGTGATTCGATCTTACCAGAAGGTTGCAAATAAGAGGGTTTGCAGTAAATTCGTTACAATATTTTAATATAAAATTAATTACTAATCAGGTAGTTCGTGCAAACTAAAAAGCTGTAATGCAAATATAGACAGCGCAACACTCAACTTAAAATGTGCAACCAATTCGATTCAAAAAAATGCATTAAAATAAAAGTTTACAATGCACTTGATGATTAGCACAAATTCAAACGAATAAAGGTGTAGAGAGACGGTAACACTTATCCGAATAAACAATGTATTCAGTGAGGTTCATAACCCTCACTTATAGCAACAAATGAAAATAAATAAAGTAGACAAATAAATACAGAAAAAAATTGTTGGTTCTCTTACATTTTGAGAATTAAATATGGACCTGCATTGGTGTATATTGCAACGATTTTACATCATCGCACATCGTCAAACCCGGTTAAAATTTTTAAAATGGTAATAAAAATATAAACAGTGTGGGTTAACTAAAGACATAAGCGAATTTATAGATTGTTCGTTCTCAAGTCATCACCCAATCCGATAGTTAGGGAAAATTAAATTGAATAAGAGAGTAGACTGCAATACTCATCTCACTAAGATCGGTTGAAAGACAAAAATTATAAATAGAGATTTAAGGTCATTGTAGCCTACACTAAGTGCAAATTCCTGCATTCACATTGTTTTCTTGTTCATTCGGAAATGATATAACTTTTACGGAACAGTCGCTTGTGCGGCCTAATTATTTTTAAGCTTTCGAAAAAGTTATGGAAACTCAAGGGGATTATAAATAATTTATAGTCAAGTTAAACCCCAATCATTTGTTTAATGCAAACTAATGTGCAGTCTGTCTAGCCTATAATGAAAAAGCCTCGGCAGAGTATGACGGCGTTGATTAAAATATATAGCCGATTGTAAATGGGAACAAGACTATGGAAAATCTTATTATGATACTAAATTGCATATTTTCCTGAGACCTGCATACCATGCTTAAGATTAAACTAAAAAACGTAAAAAAAAACTCTTAAATATTTTCCACCTGAATTTTTTTCATTGACAGCAACAGTATGCATTATTTGAGAAGTCAGCTGATGGTGAACTGCTTTTGTTGGCGAAAAACTTTTCCAAGGTAGATACGAAACTGTGCCCGTTGCTTGCAGCCTAATTTTAAATCTGTCATATTCTTTCCATTCTCCCATTTTCTACAGTACTTCCGTCATAGTTTCTTTGCGCAATATGACATCTTCAATATCACATCAGGTCAAATACAGCCGCTTATGATCCAAGGCGTACAGCGCTTATTACTCTTCGCGCAATGGGCACCCGTCGGTAATGGGCTCATACTCAACTTCGAACGCAATCTGTACTACAAACCAACAGCATATGCGGAAGCAATAGCAATAACAAGCGATGAGAATCCCACCATACTAAATGGTATACCTGATTGGGTGTACGAAGAGGAGGTATTTAGCTCCAATATAGCCACTTGGTTCAATCCGACTGGCACACAAATTGCCTTTATCAAATTTGATGATTCACCAACGCGGGGTATGAATTTACCCATTTATGGTGAAGCGAATGATTTACGTTTTCAATATCCAATCGAAAAAGTTGTACCCTATCCGAAAGCGGGCTCCTCGAATCCGCGTGTTAGTCTCTTCACTGCCGATTTGGCGCGCGCGGCAGATGGGGCAGATTTCCTTACGCAGATTCCGGTGTCTAGCTTTTTGAATACTGAAACTGATTATATTATAAGTGCGGTCGAGTGGTTGGATAAAGATCGTGTACTGTCGGTATGGATGAATCGTATACAAAATATGGCGCATTTACAGGTCTTTGATGGTGTGCGCCGTTTGGAGGTAATTCAACTGTGTGTGCAGCAACTTGGGATTTTTGTTAAGCAAGCTTTTAATTTCAGATCTATAACATCGAATCAAAAACTGGCTGGGTTAACTTCTTTACGCCACCTTTCAAGAATCGTGATGGTTCACGCATTGCCTTTATACTGCCACAACTACAAGATGATCAAACTTTTTATCGTCATGTCGTTACGCTGTCCACGAAATCGTCTAGTGATACTGTAAAAGCGATTACGAAAGGAAAATTCGTTGTAGAAAATATACTTCATTGGGATGCAAGTAGCGATGTGTTGTTCTATACCGCCAATACGGAACGGAGCTCTCAGGTGGCGCATATTTATGCAATTAAAGCGGATGCTGGTAGAACGCCGCAGTGCCTCACATGTGGTTTACATTCTTGGGATGGTGAGTTATGTGCGCGTGTTAAGGAAATGGATATCGTTAAAACTCAATTTCGGATTAGCTGTAATATATTAACAGCTGCGCCTAAAATTATGCAATACTGAGTCTTCCAATAAACAAATTTAAATAATGTTTACTTTTAGGCGCAGTATTATCCAGTTTAGTTTTTAACTTTACTGATTTAGAAAGCCTTAAATAACTATCTACTATTAAAAAAACACTTATTTTGTTTTTATCAGGTGTGGAGCAAACGTACTATTCGGTTTCCTTTAGCACAGATCGTCAGTTGGCGATCACCTCGGATGGTCCTGGTATACCGTATACTACCATACACGAGTGGAGCTGGGAAAATGGTAAGAAACTTAATTCCAACTACGCCCTTTTCACAACTAATCGGTTTTCCTTATTTAATTTGTCCGTCTACCTTTAGACCAAGTTGTGCTCAAAAAGCTTATGGACTGGGAATTGAATAGCGAACTGCATGCAAAATTGAAATTGAAAGCCATGCCCACACATGAAATTCATACCTTCCCCATTGCGGAAGGTTTTACTGCCAAAGTGTTGCTACAATTGCCGCCCAATCTTGATCGTAGTGGCAACACGAAATATCCATTACTTGTCGATGTATATGGTGGACCAGATTCTACCTCGGTAGGCGCGCGAAATCCTCCTTTAATTAAGTAAATTTTATACAAGTTTTAATTGCTTTTCAGGTGGTCGATCGTTGGATGATTGACTGGGGCGTTTACCTCTCATCAAACCAATCTGTGATTTATGCTAAGATCGATGGTCGTGGTTCAGGCTCACGCGGCGATAAGCTCCTACATTCGGTTTATCTTAAGTTAGGTTCTGTTGAAATTGCCGATCAGGTTAATGTAACGAGGTATGTTGAATTTGTTGCTTTTTTCATATAATAATTTTTTCATTTCATCCTACTTCTTATATTTCCAGACAATTACAACAGAAATTCCATTTTATCGATGGAAATCATATTGGTATCTGGGGTTGGAGTTACGGCGGTTATGCTGCTGCCATGGCTTTGGCCAATGATGACAGCCAAGTCTTCCGCTGTGCCGCTTCGGTGGCGCCCGTCACCGATTGGACGTACTATGGTGAGTTTGCAGAATTGTTAAGTGCTATTAACTGTATCTAATAAGCCCCATTTTACTACTATTGATTAACTTTTGTTTCCATTTCTTTGTTGTTTCTTCTACAGACTCCATTTACACGGAACGCTACATGAGCCTGCCTAAATTAAACGAATTAGGTTACCTCAACTCCCAACTCACCACACGCGCAAATCGTTTGCGTGGTAAAAAATTCATGTTAGTTCATGGTACGCTCGATGACAATGTTCATTATCAACAAGCTATGGTTTTAGCGAAAAATTTGGAGAGATTGGATATTCTGTTTAAGCAAATTGTAAGTACAAAAAAAAAAAAACACAAAACACTTCTTGGCGATTTACTTCCATGAAGATTAAGGCCATAATTCTCCTACAATTTGCGTGGAACTCCTTTTGAATATTATCCCAATGGCCGTTAAGATGATTTTTTTTTTTGAACCCTTGAAACTTCTGGTCTGTCGATTTAGGCGCCCCTTTCGACATAGCTTACCGTGAGTATATCTTAAGCCTTTAACCCAGGGTCGCACTTCGACAGTAGTTATGCAAGAGTATCTACATATGTCCAGTCCTAAAGGTTTTACTACTACATCCCAGCCTACCACAGTCCATGACTTCCCCCAACTGGAACTTGGCTTAATATTAATTCAGATACGACAGCACGTGATAGGCAAAGTGACTTTCATGTAATTGAACTAGGCAACCATCTGACTGCTTCACATGGATCATACTTCTCACGTATCGCTTTCAGAGCCTTTGTTATTGTATTTGTATTTGTATAGGAGTTATTGCATTCGAAAAAGTTATGTATGGCGTAGTAGTGTCCACAGTATATTTGAAACTCTCAGTAAATTTGACCTTTCATGCTTGAGGTCTCGCTGCTTTACCATCAGTCCAACTCGAGACTTTACTTAAATTATAAAGTTTTCCTGCAGATTCTGAATGTATAGATACAAAAGGAATGAATCTCACTTTTTATCCTGCAGATTTATTTATATATATAAATTTTTTTCTATCTCCAGAGTTATACCGACGAAGATCACAGCTTAGCATCGGTACGTCCGCATTTATATCATTCTTTGGATCGTTTCTTCGGTGATTGTTTCAACAGCAAACGTTTAATGTCACGTTGGAACGGCAAATGATTGTTCCGTTATAATAAACATACCAACGAATATAGAAAGGTAAAAGATAAACAAAATATTTAGCGAAGCCGGAAGGGAGAAGAAGAGGATGAAAAAGAAAGAGAAAAAATGAGCATGCAAGGTGAAAAAAGATGAAACATAGTATGCAACAATGAAAAAGAGGATGAGCGTTAAGAAGCACACAATTCGAGTGAGAGGGTGATGAAAGGAAAATTAATCAAATTTTAGATTAAATTAAATGCAGGCGAATGAACTTTTTGTACTTAAAAACAGATGTAAGTGAAAAGTAAATGTAATATTTTTTTTCCAAATTATTTGAGGATATCAGCGCAAGCAGCATTTATGTAAATTTATGTATAAACTTTAACAAACAGCTCTAAGATCTAGAGTTAAAAAATAACTTCCTTAAAACTTTAAGTAAAACGTGGCACAAACGTAGACAAATATTATTAGCATTATCTGAAAAACAAAATAAAAAATATTTTTAAAAATAAATAAAAATAAAAACAAAACGAACAAATGGGTAAATCAAATTTAAAATTGTATGATTACAAAATTTCAAAATTATTTGAAAACCTAGCTCAAAGACAAAAAGATATGAATAGATGTTGCAAAACTTATGAAAGCCATGAGCGTGAATTAAGCGAAATTAACTAAAACAAATGCAAAAAAAATTGCTTTTTTGCTTGAAATTTTTTTTTGGCTTGAAAGCTTCTGAAGTTCCTTCTTGAAATTCGAAAATATACTAAAGTAGTATATACATATGAACAAACACTTACACATACACACAAATGTACACACGGTCATAGGTAAACATAAAAATATCTAATAAATATTACGAAGCATTGAAATTTTTATAGCAAGTTGTTGTTGTTGGTGCCTAAATATATTTTTGCTATATATTTCAACTTTGTTTTTATTTAATTTTGAATTAAAAAACAGAAAAAAGTATGCGGACATCAAAATTTTCCTTTTTAGCTTGTTTTTTGTTGGATTTTATTTTTATTATTTATTTGCTAATGCAAAATTTAAGTTTTGTAAATAAACACGTTTTCTATACTTAAGATTTTATTAAAAAAAATTTTTTTCATAAAAGTATAGGAATTTAAACCAAACCATCGTTAAAAATTACATCCAATACAATTTAGATCGCGCTCATCCACTTTTAAAAGTCTTGATTACAACTTTTTTTCACTTTACCTTAAATAAAAAATCATAATTAAATAAAAAATAAAAAATAAAGTTTTCAAATTTTAGAAACTAAACACAGAAAGCTCTTCTGGAGGTTTTTGAGAAGTTCTTAAAAGCACAAAAATATTAAAAAAAAACTTCAAGTGCTCAACGTTTATTCACAATGCTGATTTTTTTCTTTTTTCTCTAGGACTTACTGAAACTTTTTCAAACGAAAGCTATTTGGGCTCTTATGTTTTTTTTTTTTTTTTTGGTAGAATGGCTCAGATATTAAAAGTATTATTTACTTTTTAATGAAAAAAAAAATAATAATAATAGTAAAAAGGTACCGCAAAATGTGTTCATTAAATTTCACATAGTTCCACACAGTACGTTAACTTTTTTAAGATTTTTCAAAACTTGAAACAAAATTTTCCCTTAAAAACAATTTTCTTGAAAATCAATTTTTTTAAGTATAAAATTTTTTTTAACATAAATAAACATGTTTGAAAAACTTTTCTTTTAAATTTCCAATATTCTTGGCAAAAGTTTTATGAAAAATAGTCTTATTAAACAAGAAATAAAATTTTCCCCAAAAAAAATTTCAAATAAAAAATATGTTTTGTTGTTTTTTTCGAAACATAATTTTATCCGATAAAAAACAATTTATATTTCATTATTTTTGGGCAAAGTCTTTTTTAACCTGAAATAAAGCTTTTTATAAAAAAATGTCAAATAAATTATTTTTTTTTGTAAATCAAATTTTTCGAAAAAAAAAAAATTTCGTCGAAAAAAGATTATTTATTTTTCAGTATTTTTGAGCAAAGTTTTTAGGAAAATAAAATGATTTTGTAAACTTTAAATAAAGTTTTTCCATAAAAGAAATTTAAAAAAAATTATATCATTGAAAAGATTATTTTCTTTGGATGGATAAGAATTTTTAACAACAATTTTTTTTAACTTAATACATTTTTTTTCTTTTTGAGAAATATAAAATTTTTTAAACTTAAAAAATATATTTTTCCGCAAAAAAAAATTCAGGCAAAATATTTGTCTGAAAAAGTTGACATAGGCAACTTCTTGAAACATTTTTTTAAGACTAGTAATAAAATTTTCTTGGATAAAAAAGTTTGAAAAAGAAAGAACTTTAATTATTAATGGTTAACAAAATTTTTTTAATTTTTTTTTATTCACTTTATTTTTTTGGTGTTAATTAAATTTTTTGCAGACATTTTTAAAAACATAAAAAAATCCCTCGAAAAGGTTTGCGAATAAAGTTTAATTTCACAGCTTTTTATTTTTTAGGAAACTAGAATTTTTGTAAAAAAAAAAAACGCACACACATAGACCATTTTTTTTTTTTTTTAACTTTTTTTATTCGGGAGGAAGGTTTAGTTCAAGTAAAAAAAATATTATAGAAAACAAACACCTTTTTTTTATTTTTTCGTTTTTTTATTTCTTTCGTTTTTTAGATAAATTTGTTTGAAAAATAAAAGGATCTTCAATAAATTTCATGTAAAAAGTGATTAATTTTTCCATCAGATACACAAGATTTGAGAAGTTTACTAAATTTAAAAAAACTTTTGTTTTCAAAAAATATTCATATTAAACATTTTTCGGGCAAATTTTATTATGCGAGCTGGAATTTTGTTTCAATTTTTCAATTTTTTGATATTATGTGGCCGTAAACAGTTTTAGATACATTTTTTTTTTTTTTTTTTTGTAATAATTCAAATTTGAAATAATCTTTGTTTGTTCTTTTAATTTTTAACAAATATTTTAAATTTTTTTTTTTAATTAAAAAAACCCAAAGTAAGCAACAAGTTCCCTCAAAAAAAGTTTTGTGAAATTGAGCAGTTTTTAGGAATAAGTTTTCTCTTTTTATTTAATAAATTCATTTTGAAATAAACTTTTTTAAGAAAAAAATATCAAATTTATTTTTTTGTTTTTTGTTTAAAAACTTATTTGAGAGCGGAGCATTCAAGTGGCAAAGAAAGAGTTTTTTAGTTTTTTAATTTTAAGCAAATATGAAAAGTCAAAAAATCCCTCGAAAATCTTACAATTTTTAAATTGTACTTACAAACTTCTAAAGCTTTCCCAACATCTGTAGCAAAACTTCTCTTAGAAAAAAATTCAATGTTTTTTTCAATGAAATTTTTTATTTTTAATTATCAAAATTTAATTCAAGTTAAATGGTGAACAATTTTTTTTAATAAATCCTTAAAGAAAATTCTTCAATTATTTTTTGACGTGCTTTTTTAGAAAACATGAATAAACATGTTTTTTTCGTTAGAAAAAATTAATCAAATTAAAATGCTTGTGGAATTTTTTCTTTTTTTCAACCATTATTATTTACTTAATTTTATATTACTTTTTAACAACTTAGGGTCATTCAAAACTCGTTTTTTATAAAACATTTTTGAAAATTTTATTTTGAAAGTTAGAAAACTTTAATTAAGACAAATAAAAATATTTGTAGAATTTTATTCAAAATTTTTCAAACATTATTATTTTCCTTTTTAGTATTTTTGAATACTTTCAAACATCAGTTAAAACAAAATTTTTATAATAATTTTTTTTTCGAATTTATTTTTGAAAATTAGTCAAACAAAAAATTTTGGTAAAAATTTTGTTTGAAAATTAATTATATACTGTGTCAATAATAAAAACTAATGCAAATAAAAATAAATTTTACGATTACTTTTGTTATTTATTTTATATAAAGTAAATGAAACATCTAAACAGTTTTCATGAAAATTCATTTTTTTATTTTGAAAGTGAAATACATCTTTTTCATAAAAAAATTAAATATTTTTTTTTGTGAAAACGAATTATTACACACTTTGAAGTTTAACGAATATCTTTTACTTTTGTTTTTGTAATGTGATATAATTTGTTTATAAAAATGAATTATTTAACACTTTTTAATTTAACAATTTTTTTTTTCATTTTGGTTTCAAAATGTGAAATATTTTTTTTCTTTTCAAAATTTGTTAACATTTTTTAACATAATTTTAAAAAAGAAAAGCTGTTATTTCACATTTTGTTACATATTTCGCTGAAATCGTTTTAACAAATTTAAATTTTTTAAACGTGAAAATCACCTTTTTCGCAAAATTTATTTAAGTTTTTAAATAAAGCGAAACAAATTTATTTTGTTATATGTGACCCGGGCTATGAAAAGGTGGCTTGTGACTCAAAAAAAAAAAAAACAGCTGTTAACAGCTGTTTCTCGAAATTTCTTTTTAGAATCATAAGCCACTTTTTCATAGACCGGGTCACATATTATATTTTTATTTAAAACTTAAAATTTGAGATTAATTTTTTCACGAAATTTCTTTATTTATCTCTGAGTGAGAAAACAGTTTTTCGTGTAAAGAATAACTTCACTTTTTAATATTTGTATGGCCTTTGTTGCCGATTTTTAGAAAAACTTTTTTGTTTACATTTTTTAATTAAAAAAAATAACTTTTTTTTTTTTGGAAATTTATTAAAGTTTCTAGAAAAAATATAGAAAATATGTATTAAAAATGGTTTAAACATCGAAAAGCGTATTCAGCTTCATCGCTTATATTTAAATTTTTTTTTTTGTTTTTACGATTTATTTTTTCTTAATCTTTACGAAATTTTTTTTCTTAAACTTTATTAAAAATTTAATGTTTCCAATTTTAGAAAACTTTCGTAAAAAATGCTATTTTATTTTACCACTTATTTCATTTTTTTATTGGAAATTTATAATGTGAAAAAAAATTATTACATAATATAGTTCTTTAATATTTTTTTTGCGCAAAAACTAATTAATAAATAATTTTTTCTTGTGAAAATTTATTATTTATTTGAAAACGGTTTTAAGTTTTTAATGATTTTCGTATTTTATATGATTTTTCTTCAACCTATTCATTAACTTTTATTTAAGCAAATTAGTGTTTAACAAAAGCTTTTATGGTATGAATTTTTTCAAGAAGTATTGCAAAAAAACGCATCAGATATTTTTCAAAAATTGTTGAAAAAATTCTTCAGTAGACTTAGGATATCTTGAAATAAATTAAAGAAAACATAACAATTGCTTTTTACCGAATTTTTTCAAGTTACTGCAAAGAAAATCTCGTGAGGCGCTTGTTTTATGTTTTCCATATTTTTAACAAAATTTTTAAATATCGGAATTCTAGTGTAAGATCAATTCTTTCTTAAATTTGTGCTAAGCCTATTTTGCGCTTTTATCGATTTAATTTTGTTTCTCTAAGAACTTTGTCTCAACCAGATTTCAGCGCGACTTAAGCTTTTTTCGCGAAAATTATCAAATTTTTTGAAGCAAAAGGAAAAAAAATTTACAAGAACATGAAATTAACTGTTTCCTAAGCTTTGAAGCTTACCGGCCACCGTGGTGTGATGGTAGCGTGCTCCGCCTATCACACCGTATGCCCTGGGTTCAACTCCCGGGCAAAGCAACATCAAAATTTTAGAAATAAGATTTTTCAATTAGAAGAAAATTTTTCTAAGCGGGGTCGCCCCTCGGCAGTGTTTGGCAAGCACTCCGGGTGTATTTCTGCCATGAAAAGCTCTCAGTGAAAACTCATCTGCTTTGCAGATGCCGTTCGGAGTCGGCATAAAACATGTAGGTCCCGTCCGGCCAATTTGTAGGGAAAATCAAGAGGAGCACGACGCAAATTGGAAGAGAAGCTCGGCCTTAGATCTCTTCGGAGGTTATCGCGCCTTACATTTATTTTTATTTTTATTTAAGCTTTGAAGCTTAAAGTTTTCGCTCTGTACTTAAAACGCTCTCATTGGCTGATCATTTAAGGTAGCCTCCTTGTATTTTTAAGAAAAAACTGTTCATTTCGTGAAAACTTTCAGGGAAATTAGAAAATTTTTTTAAAACTCCCTTTTATTGTTTTGTAAATTTTCTAATGTGTTGTTGTATTTAGACATTGAAAACAAGTAGATTGAGCGTAAAATGAACTTTGAAGCTCATTAAGCTGGAAATGAGCTCTAAAACATATTTTACAGAAAGAAGTTTATTTTACATATTTTCGAACCTCAAAAGTTTTCGTTTGGGGAAAATTGAAAAAAAAAATTGAAAAATACTTAAAATTTATAAAAACAGCTTTAAAACCTTTGTAAACCAAAGGCTCTTTTTTAATTTGTGTCCCCTGTAACGCATTTGTGTAAAAATTTTAATTAGGTGAAAAAAGAGAGAAACACCAAATCAAAAAATATTCAAATCGAAATGAACTTTTGCGTTTTTATTTTGAGCTCTTATTTAAAAAATCAATTTGCAGTTAGTTGAAAATTAATTTAAATAAAAAGAAGTATGAAACAATTTCTTGAAACCAAACGATATTTTCTCAATATTTTCTGTTATGTAAATGTTTTTAACGGTACTAAGAGCAGAATTGAAAGAGTTGTATTTAAATATGAAACAAGCTATTGCAATTTCATCATGAGCTTTCAAATATGCTTTTATTAAAAAAAATTTTATCCATCATCCGATGTTCGAGCTTCGAAAGCTCATTTTCCAGTTTTTTCCATTATGACATTTATATTAACAACACATAGGAAGGAAATAAAAAAGTTGTATTCAAATATGGAATGAGCTTTAGCGAACTTTCATTCGCTGAAAATTTGATAGTTATAATAGTACGAAACAGTTTTTTCAAAACAAAAGCTTTTTTCAACTTTTTTGATCATGAAGCTTTTACAAACAAAGCAAAAATATGTATAAAAAGCTCTTGCAATTTTGGGTTTTTTTTTTTGTTTTTCGACCTTCAAAGCTCTCGAACGTTGAAAATTGTATAAATTAGGAAAGCACGAAACAGTTTCATATGGAAAAATGTAATGAGCTTTAGAGATTTTATGGTGAGCTTCCAAAAAAGCTTTTATTAAAAAAGTGATTCTAAACCCATTTTTAGTTTTTGAACTTTTTCGTTTGTTGGAAATTTTAAAAATTATATATTTTACGACAAAAATTTTCAAAACATCCTTTCTTAAATTTTCACTGTGAACATTGAATGTTTTATTCAAAAAATTTTGTAAATATGAAATAAGCTTTTTCAAAATGTTTGATTTTATATTCGACAGAACTTTTTAAAATCTTAAACAAATTTTCTAAAGTAAAGTGCAAGAAAGTATCTAGTATTTGTCAAGAGGGCGGAGATATTCTATAACATAGTTTTTGAAAGGCTTTTTCAATTTGGTCGTTGAGCAAACTTGTGGTACTACTATGGACTCGTTCATTAATGCGAGTTCCTTACGGATTGGCCAGTTCAACCTAACTTTAACAAACTAAACTATTTTGTTTTAAATTTTTTTTTGCTTAAATTGAAATTTAATGGAAATTTTTAAATCGCATTATTTCTCAATTTAATAAGATGTTGAAGGTAATTTTTAATGATTTTTTTTTTTTGCTGAACTCAAAAAAAGCTGCGAGTATTGTTTTTCCTCTTTCCTATTTTTAGTGTTTTTTTTTTTTTTTGTGTTTATTATTGCTTTCAAACTTAACTTTTTCCTTTTTGGAAAGCCTTTTAGCCAACATGTTTGAGAATCAAATAAAAGGTTTTTTTTTTTCATACGCGTTTTGCTGCTATTTTATATCTTCATCAAGGAGTCTAATTTTGTTATATTGGAAAAAAAATTCAAAAGCTTTATATAAAAAATGTATTAAAACCTTTTTTCCAAGCATTTTCTATATAATTTCAAAATTTTTAATATTGCTTTGTTGTTTGTTTATTTACAAAATTTAACTTTTGTGTTGGCGAGTTTACTGATTTCATTTAATTTTAAGACAACGAATTTTAATTTGGCTTTTAGTATAAATAGTTGTTTTTTTTTTTATTTTCGCACTCCCCTTAAGACTTTAATTAGGTGAAATTATTTACGTTATACCATTCTTCGATTTTTTACTTAAGTTTTTTTTTTAGTTTTCTGTAGCTTCTTTCATATGCCTAAAAAATGTTTCAAAAATTTTCTTAAATTTTATTTGGGTTTTCTTACTTTTTCGCATTCAAATCATTTTCGAAATTCGCTGCATAATTTTAGGTCCATGTAAATTTTTCTTTATATATATTTTTGTATGAATTTTTTTTTTATCGTATCAAAAAGTCAGTTGAAAATTGATTATATATATTCTTCCGCTATATATTTATATATACATATTATGCAAACAGGCGCAAAATAAGTATTTTAAAACTAGTTTAAAACAAGTTAGTAGCATAAAACTAGTATTTACGAGCGTAGAGACCCCAAAAAAGCATATATTCTAAATTCTTAAATAATACAAAAAAAAAAAAAAAATTGGTATAGACAATTAAAAAATTGGCAATAAAATAAAAAAAAAGCATTTAGCCGAAAAAGGGGCGCAATGTGGCCTAAAAGTAGAAGAGATTTTATTTGTACGTCACTTGCATAAAAAAATTTTATAAATTAAAAAATACATAAAAAAACTTTGCTTTGTGTCAAAAGTATTTGTTTTATAAAAATTACAAAAGTGGTCAATAGAAACTACAAGTATCTTTAGCGAGTCAATTAAAATTAACAAAAAAAAGAACAAAAACTTTGATTTATCAAAAACACACAAATACGCATTTTGTATAAAAAAATCGCAAAAAAACTTAATGAAATTAAAAAAAAAACACTAAAACGCGGCAGCGTCGTACAACCATGTACACAACACCTCAAACACATACATGCATACAAACAGTTACAAACAAAAAAAAAAAACACGCTCAAATCATTTATTGAATACACTGCAAAAAAGGCGGCATAGCGTACGCTGTTCGAGATTTTTTAATTTGCTTTTGAAACAAAAAAAAAAAAAAAACGAAATACTAAAAACCAAAAATTAAAAATTTCGTACTACAACGTGCCTATGTTTTGTTGTAATTATTTTCCACTTTGTAATTAATAAATAAGCGTTTGTAAAAAAAAAAATTGTAAATTCAATTATGTAAGTATATAATTTGTGTTGTATATGTATGTAAATAAGCATATATATAGAAAAATTATTGTTAATTTTTTTGCTTAGCTCACTTTGCTTTCTTTAATTAGAAAATCAAGTATGAGTGCATATCCAATACAAATAAACGTTTTTGTTGTTGTTGTTGTTGTTGTTGTACGTGCACATATTTGCGACATCATTTTCAATTGTTTATTGATTTAATTATAAGATTTTTTGTATAAATACAACTGTATCACTTTCTTAATTATTTATGTTTTCAGCATGGTGGAATCACCAGGTGAAGTAAATAAAAAAGACAGAGGATGCACGCTATCTGAAACGGTAGGGATGTGTTTTTTTAACGGTCAGAAGAGGGTCAAATTTTTACCCCCTTTAAAAAAATAGGAGTAGAAAATAAATACCTTGCTACGAAAGCCATTA
Organism: Eurosta solidaginis; assembly: GCF_040869045.1. Classification (NCBI taxonomy): domain Eukaryota; kingdom Metazoa; phylum Arthropoda; class Insecta; order Diptera; family Tephritidae; genus Eurosta; species Eurosta solidaginis. Next base: position 83,337 of record NW_027137161.1, read on the forward strand.
CAGAAAGTGTGCTTTGCAGCGTATCAGTGCCACCTAACGCCAATGCAAAAGGAGATACACAGGGCCAGTGCGAGTTTAAATTACTTTTGGCATCGAATAAAAATAAAAAAATAAAACTGTGATGAGCAGTAAATCTCAATAATGCATCTAAACTAAGCTGACCTCAACTTCAATTGCAGTGGAAGCTTTCATCAAAAATCGTACATAAAAGGGAGTGGTGTTTTCCACTGTAGTACCTCTGCGCACTTAAATGGGCTTCGGGTTTGATGAAAAGTTTTACAGTAACACTTGGACGTGATCGTAATACATTTAAATGTGTTTCAATCCCTAAAAATCCATTGTTCTTAACATCTGCTCTGTTGATTTGTCATTGAGAGTCTGAAGTAAAACATATGCCCTTCTAATGCATCATAAAAACTTGTTCAGAAGATCCCCCAAAAGCTCTTGACAGTTGAATTCATGATGTATTACTAATACTACCAAGTTATTATTTACTAAAATATATCAGGGCATATAATAGCAGTCAGCCTAGAACCAGAAGATGCTAATCCGATCGAGCCGGATTCATATATTCTAAATTACAATCCATAACTGCAACATTCCTTTTACCTTATCTTAACTTTTTTCGATATGACGTGAATACAAATAGTTTCTTTTAACAAAGACCTGTATCAATTTTATTTTTTTTGGAACAAATTTTACATACATATATAATGGAAACATCAACAATAAGAATGTAATAGTTTAGCACGGTCTTACTTATGGAAGCCAACACCAAAGGTACCCAAATGATGAATCTCTGTAATTAAATTCAGTAAAGGTCCATCGATATTCACTGGTTAGATAGTGTGAAAAAAGTACTAAAAGTACCATATTTTACTCCTGAAAAATGCAAAAAACAACACTTTTTCGGGTACAACGTTGGTGAAAAATTTTCAGAATACCGAATGACAGAACAAAGAAGAATTTAGAACGAGACAATTGACGGCTTAGTTCACGTGGTTATTCCACCAAGGTTTTCATTGCTGTATTTTTTTTTTTTTTTTACTTATAAGCAAATTTCCGATTTTATTGCTTATCGAAAGAAAATAAATAAATAAATAAATAAAGCACAAAAGAAATAGTGATGTTAAACATGATAATAATAATTATAGTATTTAATAGTTCTTATTGTTAATAAGCATATGTATGTATGTATGGCTTAGAAATAAATTAATCTTAAAATAATGGCGTAGAACTGTAAATTAGTAAATAAAAATCATAAAAATTGTGCAATAAAGCAAAATTTCATTAAACATTAGATACAAAAAAAGTGTTTTTATTTATTTACAAATGAGTTTCAGAAGGTAAGTTGGTGTTTGTAGGTGCCTTTATATCATTAACGGTTAATTCGCTACGTGTGTTAATCGGCTTATCGATAACTACAGTCGATTTGTGTATAACTCTTGAACCAAGCCATATGGCAAAGCTTTTGTTTTTGCAATATTTATGTACACACTTGCAGATTAATCCACTATTTACTAGAAATTTCCGTTATCCACCCTTCAAGAAAAAAATGGTTATCCGTACGCAAATAACCCAGCATCTAAATTTCCACATATCCCTTGAAGCAAGCAAGATTTTCTTACATTAAGACGAAATTTAATTCAAGGCTTCATTTAAAAAAAAACATACAACAAGGGACAGTAGTTATCGAAAAGCCGATTAATCCACTCAGTGTCTCAAACGTAAACGATAGAAAGTTTCACACAATTCTGCCTTAATAAACAAGAAGGTGGTTATATAATACAACACCAAAAATTTTGAAACTAGGCTTGGTTCAAGAGATATACACAATAATTGGTTTGGTCGTCAGTAGTTATCGACAAACCGATTAACTCACATAGCCCTTCAACCCTTTATGAAGAACTTTGAATCAAAATGTGAATTAATCTACAAATATATAGCTATATAAAGCAATAAAAATATTTAGAAAATTTTGCTCCATTCGAGAGATATAGGATAATTTCGGCGCCGAGTCATTTGTATATCGATAAACTCCCATTTTCGCCTTGTAATTAATGAAGAAATCTTATATCAAACTGTGGATTAATCTACAAGTAGAGTATATGTAGCAAAAAAAAATTTAGGGAATTTACTTTCTTCAAGAGATGTACAAAATAATAATTTTTTCGACAACCACTGAATATTAAACCGATTATTGTGTATATCACTTGAACATAGTAAGATTTTAAATTTTTTTGTTGTATTCTATAGCCTTGAACCAAGCAAGATTTTCTTAATTTTTACATAGCTAGCTATTCGTACATTAAGACAAAATTTGAATCAAGGCTCAATTTGGCTTGGTTTAAGATTCATAAAACAAGGGTCAGTAGTTATCGAAAAACCGATTAATGCACTTAGTGCCTTAAGCGTAGACGACAGAATCTTTTAACCAATTGTACCTAATTCTGCAGGTAGGTGGCTATATAATACAACAAAAAAATTTAAATTTTGCCTGGTTCAAGCAATATACACAATAATCGGTTTAGAAGTCAGTAGTTGCCGACAAGCCGAATAACGCACGTAGCCCTTGAACCGTTAATGATAGAATTTTGAATCAAAATGTGGATTAAACGGCATATATGTAGCTATATAAAGCAACAAAAAATATTTAGAAAATCTAACTGGGTTCAAGGGATATAGGACAATTTCGGCACCGAGTCATTTGTATCCGGATGCCTCCCACTTTTTCCTTTAAGGGTTAATGATATAACGTCGAATCATACTGTGGATTAATCCACAAATATGTGGCTATATAAAGCAATAAACAAATTCAAGCAGATCTCCCTTGGTTCAAGAGATATAGGACAATTTCGGCGCTAAGTCACTTGTTATCGATAAACTCCCATTTTTGCCTTGAAGGGTTAATGACGGAATCTTATATCAAACTGTGGATTAATCTACAAGCGGACGCCTATATATTGCAAAAACAAGTTTTTAGAATTTTCCTTAGTTGAAGAGATATACAAAATAATCGGTTCTTCGACAAGCACTGTATATTAAGCCGATGATTGTGTATATCGCTTGAACCAAGCCAAATTTCTAAATTTTTTTCATTTTATTCTATAGCCACCTACTTTTAGATTAAGGCGGAATCTTCTAAAAAGTTATATCATTAAGGGTGAAGGCGCTAGGTGGATTTATCGGTTTTTCGATAACTACTGTCCCTATGTGTATATCTCTTCACAGAAACCTAATGACAAAGCTTTTGTTTTTGCAATATATATGTACTCACTTGTACATTAATCCACTATTCGTTTTAAACTTCTATCTTAACCCTTCAAGACAAAACCCGGAATTAAACGGTACACAAATAACCTAGCATATAAATTTCCCCATATCTCTTGAACCAAGCCGAATTTTCTTAACTTTTTTTTGCATTATATAGCTTCATATTCGTATACTAAGACAGAATTTGAATCAAGGCTTGCTTCAATAGACATACAACAAAGGACAGTAGTTGTCGACAAGCCTATTAAGGCACGCAGCCCCTGAACCGTCAATGATAAAACTTTGAGTCAAAATGTGTATTAATCTACAAATATGTAGCTATAGAAAACAACAAAAAATATTTATAAAATTTTCTTGGTTCAAGAGATATAGGACAATTTCGGCGCTGAGTCATTTGTGTATTCATAAGCTCCGATTTTCGCCTTGAAGGGTTAATTCGGAATCTTATACCAAATTGTGGATTATTCTACAAATTAGTGCCTATATACCTCAAAAAAAAATTTGTTGTAATTTTGCTTTGTTCAAGAGATATACAGAATAATCGGTTTTTCGACAAGCACTGAATATTAAACAGATTTTTGGGTACATCACTTTAACCAACCAAAATTTCGAAATTTTTTTGGTTGTCTTCTATAGCCATCTACTTTTACATTAAGGCACAATCCGCTAAACAGTTCTATCAATAACGGTGAACGCGCTAGCTGGATTAATCGGTTTTTCGATAATTACTGTTCCTTTGTGTATAACTCTTCAACCAAGCCAAATCACAAATTTTCTTTTTCTGCAATACATATGTACTCACTTGCACATTAATCCACTATTCGATTTAATCTTCTATCCTTAACCCTTTAAGACAAAACCGGGAATTTATCGGTACACAAATGACCTAGCATTTAAATTTGCCCGTATCTCTTGAACCAAGCCAAATTTTCTTAAATTTTTTTTTGCTTTATATAGCTTCCTATTCGTATATTGAGACAAAATTTGAATAAAGGTTTTCTTCAAAATACATACAACAAAGGACGGTAGTTATCGAAAAACCGATTAATACAGTTAGTGCCTTAACCGTAAACCATGGAACATTTCAACCAATTGTACCTAGTTCTACAGGCAGTTGGCTATATAATACCATAACAAAATTTTTTAAATTTTGCTTAACTAGTTCAAGCGATACACGCAATCATCGGTTTAGTTGTCAGTGGTTGTCGACAAACAGATTAACGCACGTAACGCTTGAACCGTTAATTATGGAACTTTGAATCAAAATGTGAATTAATCTAACAATATGTAGCTTTATGAAGCAACAAAAAATATTTAGAAAATCTTCCTTCGTTCGAGATATATATAGTTATTTGTATACCGAAAAACTCCCATTTTTGACTTGAAGGGTTAATTGTAGAACCTTGAATCAAACTGTGGGATAATCGAGAAATATGTAGCGTTATAATGCTATAAAAAGTGTTAAAAAAATCTTGCTTGGTTCAAGAAATATAGAGCAATTTACGTATTGGGACGTTTGTGTACCGAAAACTTCCATGTTTGACATGAAGGGTTAATGATGGAGCTTTATATTAAATTGTGGACTAATCTACAAGTGGGTACCTATAAATTGCAAAAACAAAAAGGACAGTATTTATCGAAGAAACGATTAACCAGCGTAGGGCCTTAATCGTTACTGATGAAACCTTGAATCAAATTGTGGATGGGCATTAGGGTAGCTACTATTTGCCAAAAGGGTGGAATTATTCCATAACATAAGTTCTGGCTTCAGTTTGAAGTTCTCATGTTTGGCCCTCAAACAAACTCTGATTTATATTAAAGGCCTTAGCTATATTGAATCTGAATGCGTCAAAGTATTTTTTTGATTAAAATGAAAAAATTTGTTCCGGGCTTTTGCAATCTTTCTATTTCATATATGAACCAACCCAATCCACTATGTCTACCCGATTACAGTAGTTAACATTGAATTTTTGTATTACCACTGACTTCTACATAGCTTTTGTTAGCTGCTGCTAACCTCTCCAAACTCATGGGAAACCTTACCTCTTTGTTAAACCTGCCATTAACAGAGCAAGCTGTTGCAGCCTTAACAGGCTCGGTCTTGCTTGGATGCACTAAGCTCTACGATGACTTCATTTTTTGGCGCATTTATATTCGTTTCTCTTTTGACGTATTTCAAGCAAAATTTTAGTATGTATTCGGTATTTTGTTTGCTTTGCCGGTAGGCAGAATATCAACAGAGCAAATATAAATATTGTTGATTAGTACAATGACAAAGTTCATGGAATTTAGTAATGTTTGCGGCTATTCTGGTAAAGCTTAACAGCGTCTTCCCTTTTACTTCCCACCTTTCGTGTGCCTGAATATGTGTAACGGTAAAAGGTAAGTTTTTGAAATGTTTTTTGATGTGAAGTTTTAAATTTATCTGCCCTACAAACACAAATTTTGTTCAGAGGCAATCGCTGTTATCAGCAAGCAATTACAGGCAAACCAAAGAAAAGACTGGTACGGGTGCGTATACGCAACATTTTGTTATTATTTGGTTGAAAGAGTTACTAACATGTAAGTGAAGCTAATCTAATATAAGCGTGTATGAGCTCTTGCCAGAGATATAAGGACCTACCACAGGGTGCGAGTACGAAATAGGACACTGAAGATGGGACACCGTTAAACCCGGTTTGTCTTCAAACAAAAATTGACAAAGCACAACTGAAAATGGTTCTGCAATAATTTTTACTTATATATGGAAAACGTTGTGAAAGGCTCCTAGATTTTAAGCAAAGAAAACTGCTTCTGATTTATGTGTGACTTATGATTTCTGGTAGAGTATTAGCCGTTGTGCATGTTTGGGACTACATGGTAAAAGTAAGTATACAGAATTTTTTTCCTAAACAAACCGACCACACTTATGAGACCTGAAACTTTTATGCATATAGAAGCGGCACAGTTTCTTTCAGATCAAGGACTGCAATTTCGATATATCCCCATAAAAGTTGACACGTATGTTTTAAAATTGGGTCAGAGGGTCTAAGAATATACCCATGGAAAGACATGCACGTCGCTAGAGGCGTTCCGGGCTTTACATTGGGGTTGGGACCCACCACGTAAAAACCCTAATAAGGAAATAACTTAACAAGCCTTGAACCACTGCAAGCGCTGAAACGACTTGAGGCCATTTTAATGCGTGGAATGCCCAGAATGTTTGACAAGAATCTGCATACCGGCTAGGTTATATCACCGTAAAAAAAATGCAAAGTCCTGATACAGTTACCGTAAGGGGAAGCGAAGTTTGAAGCCTATGTGTGAGTATTGTGATTAACAGATGCATTGAGAATATCGCAAGGCTATGGGAAATAAGGACAGCTTCCTACACGCTACACACATAAAAAAACTTACTTAGTATATGAAAGATGAAATTGATTTTTCACCATAAAATTTATTACTCAATTAAGTATACAAATTCTTTAATAATGAAGAAAGTGTTTCATGTTTTTCAGAGAGGTTTTCTTGTTTTTAGAAAAAATGTTTATGGCAGTCAAAATATTTCTAGGGACGAGAGGCAGGAAGGGTGCAATCTAGTTAGAAGAAAGAAACGTAAAGAAGAAACTGTGTGGATACGAAAAGCTTCAGAAGAAGAAGTAGCTAGCAACTACTTTTTTCACAACGGGACCTATAAATACGAAACTGTACATGGCGGATATACATAGACTCTGAGTGTTTGCCAAACAATATCAAGGGGCCCACTCCGGTGAGAAAAACTTGTTTCTATCGAACACACACTCTTTTTCTAAATTTTTGATGTTACTCTGCCCGGAGCTTGGAAGTTTGTACCTTCGATGTGGTACGCGGGGAACGCTAACACCACGTCATGGCGGCCACCTACCTTAATCTTATCAATTTACATATAGTTCAGCCGGTATCTTCACTTCAGAACTTCGAGCCTTTTCTGCGCTGCGCTTGTACCATTCCGAATTCTCTTCAACAAGGCGAACAAAGGCTTTGCAGGATGAAAAGTAAAAATCCTTTCCACAGCTTTTTTAAGGCCAACCGTCTTGCATTTTACGATCTAGGCATCACATTTCATTATAAACTATTTTTATCGGAACCCGCCTGTGGAAGCAGAGAAAGAGGGCGGCCCCACCCCGCTGGAAGGACAAGGTGGAAAACGAATTAAACTCCTTTGGTGTGACCAATTGGCGCCAGTTGACAGAGCGAAGAAGCGATTGGCGCGCCTTGTTGGATGGCCATAACCGCTTAAACGGTTAAGCGCCAAATAAGGTAAATAAGTAGGTAAGAAATAAAAAACTATTTTATAATTTATTTAATAATTTGGGAAAAATTTAAACAACGTGACATCAGGACGGACAAGGCGACAGCTGTTTCGATTATACCTTGTAAATCTCTTCAAAGCCTTTTCTCCCGGGAGTGGGAGTCGACACTGCACCCCTACGATAGTTGAAATGGTTGTAAACGCATTCAGCTACGTCATGCCTGTTGTGAAGTCTTTCCCAATTGCCTTCTTTATGCATATTTTAATCTTTTACACATTGCATACTTCGTATGCAATTATGTGTTAAAGCTATGCTTGGTACGGCGGTTTTCAAGAAACTTTGGTTTTTGTTGTTGTTTTCGTTCTATTTATAGAACTACAACGAATTAACCAATTGTGTCCTGTTTGTATGATTTTTAATAATCGGGGATTGCCCATATTGCTTTTTTAAATGTATGAAAACATTTATTTGAAGCAATTTTTTAATTTTATAATTTATTTAATAATTTTATAATTCGTTGTAGTTCTATAAATAGAACGAAAACAACAACAAAAACCAAAGTTTCTTTGAAAACCGCCGTACCAAGCATAGCTTTACACATAATTGCTTACGAAGTATGCAATGTGTAAAAGATTAAAATATGCATAAAGAAGGCAATTGGGGAAAGACTTCACAACAGGTCATGACGTAGCTGAATGCGTTTACAACCATTTCAACTATCGTAGGGGTGCGAGTTCGACTCCCACTCCCGGGAGAAAAGGCTTTGAAGAGATTTACAAGGTATAATCGAAACAGCTGTCGCCTTGTCCGTCCTGATGTCACGTTGTTTAAATTTTTCCCAAATTATTAAATAAATTATAAAATTAAAAAATTGCTTCAAATAAATGTTTTCATACATTTAAAAAAAGCAATATGGACAATCCCCGATTATTAAAAATCATACAAAAAAACTATTTTATTTTTTAAGACCCTAATATTTTTCATTTGTATGTTTGTAGCTCATACTTTTTATTCCATAGTAAAAAAAATGTTACGTATACGCAGCGGTACCCATATTTTCAGGTGATACGATATAGTTGAGTGTAATTCTTTGGTTTTTAATAAAATAAGGTGCTTCTTTTCAATTGATTTTATGAAAATTTAAATAACTTCAGAGTAGGTTTACACACATACACACTGTTTTAAGCTTCCCTGCATACTCTTAGGCGTCTTTGATATTTCCACACCGTTTCCATTAAAATTTCATTAAGCACATAGCAGCAAGCGTCAAATGTCAATGCACATTTTTTTGTTTGTGACATCATTTTGCGGTAAAAAATTATTCGCAGTTTCTTTGTTCGTTAGATTATTTTTCTCTTATGGGTTTGTTGCCATTTACTCCGTGCACTCAAAGTGAGTTTGCTTTACAATTTATTTCTTTATAAATATTTTTATAAAAGCTTGCTTTTGTTGCGCGAGTTAAATTTAAAACTTTGCTGCATATTTTTTTAACCCTTTTAATCTGAGTTTTCTTCTTTCTCCTCTGTTTGTGTCTCCTACAACTTAAGCATGGAAGTATTTGTAAAACAACGTGAAATGTCGCTTCACTTTCCTACGTTCATTAAAAACTTAAGCTGTTAGTATGTAAGTGCTTAAGTTTATTGGTTGACTCCTAGCAATTTTTTAGAAGCTGTTTAATTTCGTGATAGCAAAATAAATATAAGTACTAGCTGACTTGTTTGCTGAAATGGTGATGAAAGTGCAACATATGGTATGCAAAAAAGTGGTAAGCTTTTTTTTTTTTGTTAATTTTAAGTTTTGACACATTGATACAGTTTAAGCTTTCGTGGTCAGATCATTTGCATAAGACTCTCACACTGCAAGGCATGTCTGTCAGCATTGCTTTTTAACCTTAAAGCAGTGGTCACCAAAATTGAAACTGTGACAGACTAAAATCATCGTAGTGGTTTATTTGTTGATAAAAAAGCAATGAGGACATATATATACACGCATCTTTGTTAACACTCAAAAAATAACAAGTAAAAATATGCCATAGAAATACTATTTGATTGCTTGAGTCTAAAGAAAAATTTTTTACAAATTAACATTAAACCTTTAAAACCTCCTGAGCATGAGCGTTTGTTTGCAAAACACCTTTTTGAAGAGAATAATAATATGTGTGAAGTGATCGCGAATTATTATTTCACTAGCTGGCGACCACTTCCTTAAAGCGAGATTATAATAAAAAGAAAAACTATTCAGCACAAAAGTTATTGTGAACTCTTACAGTCCGAAGTATAAGCAATACTGGAGTGGCATGAGATTTTTGTGAATATTTTCACATATATTTTTCACAATATTTTGGAAAATATAAAAGAATTTTCTAAACCATAAAAATCATCTACTGAATTTTATTTTCTCATATATAACGGAGAGCTATAACAATAGCAGCACAACCATTACAAAAATATTACAAAGTAAAACCGGTGAGAGCCAAGTGACCTTAAAAAAATTTTAAAACTCTCACCACTCTCACATATTTATTCTTTATTTCGATTTTGTTTCCACAACAAAAAATAATAAGTAGGGACCTATTACTTTTAAATGTTATTCAATCAAATGTTTTCTACATAAAAATTTCTTATTTCTTGCAGAAAGAGTTATTTGTCGATTGAAAGTAGTTTTTTGGTGGACAATGAACCATAACCACCACGAATTTCAGTCGGTACGTTCCGGAAATTTGACTGATATGGTATTAGCTCGACCATCGCGGCAACGGTTTGATGTGAACTTGTCTAGCCTTCCAGCTCTGTGGAGTTTAGTGGCCTCTGCCTATCGTTATGCTTATGGCGGCAATATTCTAAACCCATTAACGGACAATGAAATCCTTAAGTCGATTATATGAAGCACCTGGATAGTAGACAAAAAAATCCTATTTAACACGCTTAAGGCAATCGGTCAGACAATCTAGTGATACGTCTCGCCAGTATTGGCTACCGATCTACCTTACCTCTCTGAAGAATGCCGGAGGCCTACCAAACTTCGCACTGCAGGACGGCCACGAAATATCTCCTTACAACGCTCTAGTACCACCTACATAGCGCGAAAGAGTCCAATATCATACAGGGGAATAATTTGTGAAAAATCAGTGGCTATTACATTATACCAAAGTTAGGCATCTCCGCAAGCTCAATGAACCCGTCTTCAGCTTCACTTTTAGTGACCGAAGAAAAAGAATGCGCACTTCCCTGAGAAATGCGTGTACATCGATGTGGCAACGACGAAGCGAGCATGATTGTCGTTCATTTTTGCGCGAATGTATTGTAACGAATTTAGGGAAGTTCGCTTATTCCAATCCTTCTGCTAAAGTTGGAATCGCGAAACTGTCGAATAAATCACTCCAATATTGTAATATGATCTTTATTTAGTGTTTAAATCAAACTGATTAATCATTCCTCAGCTTGCGCTGCTTTTATACTCTCTGTTGCCCCGTCTGCATATTTCTACTAAGGTCTCGACATTTTGCATTCTATAACTGCTGTATCTCCTGCTTAGTAATTGAGCTACATATATGTGTGTGTATATGTGAGTAACAACTTCGGCTGATTACTACATCTGTGTGTGTGAGGTATCTCTTCGTTGCCTTGTACATAAGTATGGCTAGCTTGAATGTGTATCATTAACCAGCCCAGTGATGCCAACATTCGCCACAGTATAATGATTCCTACTTAGTTCTTTGTATGATGTTGATTTTATTTTCAGTTTTCTCTCGCTATTGTCAATACCAACAGAGATCTTGTAGATCTTGTACGACCAGTAATAGTCTTCTTTTAGCGCTTTGGGGAGTTATATATGACTATTTTGTGATAAAATGTCGTACATATTCAGTTTCTCTCGCTATGGCTGCGGCCTCGGATGAAAATAACGGGCGCATTACGTATGTCTATTTATTTACCGATATAAAGCGAATAAAATTTTAATGTATGAAGCAGACGTCGGTAAAATGAAAATGCCGCTGTGTTAGATAGAGTGCGATGGTCGTACAAATCACTTGGTGCATTGCTTTGTGTTATTCTTTCGCTTATTAGCAAGCAACAAGCGAAGATCGTTTGCTATTAATAGGAGGTATGGAAACGTGGACAACATTCGTCAACATTGCGAGCGACGGGCTTATGTGCGTCCATGCACCAAATGCTCAGCGACTGCTAAGCGAAAGAGAATAAGAATACGAGAGAGAACAGAGCTCTCCCAACATTCATGGAAGTAGACCCCGTTAAACTTGCTGAAATTTCAGCATATCAGGTGTTCCCAAAACAAAGATCTACCGAATTGTGTCAGTCTCCTTCTATTAGAGAGGGGCAGTGCTATGCAATGTGCCAAAAATTTTGTAGTCAAATTATTCCCGGAACTGTGTCGCTAGTGTGGGGGGGAGTATTGCGAACTTTTTCTGTTGATCTAGAGTCAACTACTTAATGTTGCTGTTGTTTTAACATCAAAAACATTACCCGAGGGCTTGGTAAGTTTTACGAATATGAGCATTCCTTTTCGGGATCGAATGCTATACAAGCAACTTCTGTTAGAAGCCTAGAAATCGACTAATTTTTGATAACAAATCGATAAAACACTGAAAGAAAATTGGTATTAGACAATAACGACACTTTAACTTTTCAATTCTTACATTCTGTTTACAAATCGGAAACTCACCGATAACACGTTGAAAACAAATTGCTATTAGACCATAACAACACGATTACTTTTGGATTGCAAAGATATAACTTTCGATAACATATCGATCAATTGATTATAAATTGGAATTACTCCGTAACAAATCGATACCTTTTTGATAACATATCGATAACTTTTTGATAAATAATCGAAAAAAATTCAACAAGTTATAGATAAATTTTCGATAAGACATGTTGATGGCCGTTGTTATCTGTTATCTATAGCAAGCGTATAACACTTTGATAACAAATTAAAAGCCTTCGCCCACACATCGATAACAAACTTATTATACTCCGGTAAAAATCGACAACCTTTAATACTAAATCGATCACTTTCTGATAATATATATATCGATAAATTTTCGACAACGTGTCGATAACATTCTAGAAACTAACCGATATCATTCTGTTTAAAAAATGAAGACACATATTTCGATAACTTTTTCATAAAATTTCATGAACTTTTCGATATATAATCAATACCTTCCTGATAGTAAATGAATAGTTTTCGATAACCCTTATGATCGATTGCAAGTTTATAATAATTGGTTAACAAATCGATAACTATTCGCTAACACACCGTTAAAAAACCGATAGCTCATCGATAATATATAACATGTCCATATTCCGTCGATAACAAACAGTCAACTGTTCAATAACAAACCTTCAAGACTTCGATAATAAATTGTAAAATGCAGTCCGTTTTCGGTTCCGCGTTCGGTTTTCACGTCTTATCTTCGTTTTTCTCTTCGCTAACTTCCCCCTTTTCCTTTCTTTTCTTTTCTGTTCCTTTCCTCTCCTTTTCTTTCCTTTTCTTGCCTTCGCCTTATCTTCACAACATTGGCGATAACCATAAGCATCGTTATTATCAGGGATTCAAGGGGTCGATAAGCGCAAAACAAAGCTTTATAGCTTCAAAGCGTCCGCAACCCAATTGCCAACGGGCCCTACGCAAGATTAACCCTGTTACAAATATGAATGCATCACAAACATATGTATTTAGCATACGAGGCTCTAGCGACCCCAAGTTCCTCATGAAACTAGGGTGTGGGGCGGCGGTATGGCCTAGAAGTTTTAATGTGGTCACATTAATCGTTCACGAGATGGTCGGGCTAGTACTTTAATGTTGCGTTTTTACCGGAACGTACCTTATCTTTATCCCGCAAAGGCGGCCATCGTGGTGTGATGGTAGCGTGCTCCGCCTATCACACCGCATGCCGTGGGTTCGCACCCGGGCACAGCAACATCAAAATTTTAGAAATAGGTTTTTCAATTAGAAGAAATTTTTTCTAAGCGGGGTCGCCCCTCGGCAGTGTTTGGCAAGCGCTCCGGGTGTATTTCTGCCATGAAAAGCTCTCAGTGAAAACTCATCTGCCTTGCAGATGCCATTCGGAGTCGGCCTAAAACATGTAAGTCCCGTCCGGCCAATTTGTAGGGAAAATCAAGAGGAGCACGACGCAAATTGGAAGAGAAGCTCGGCCTTAGATCTCTTCGGAGGTTATCGCGCCTTACATTTATTTTTTTTTTTTTTATTATGTTCCTCGCTGCTGAATTTCTATTTCATTTTCTTAACAGTTAGTTATTTTTTCTTGTCGTTTCACTTTCTACTTTACATACACAAGATTTGTTTTTCGGTCTTCGTTAATTTCCATTAACTGATTTGTTGTCTGGTTGCGCTCATATCAACTCTACCACATTGTTCTACAAAATCCTTCTCACATTACGCTACAGTGCTGTGCCAACACTTATGCTTACATTCTGTAATGACCCACACATCGTACCATTTCCAAACACTACGCTTATACTTAAATTTACATTCTGTACTCCTCCATATCATGCGCTCAGATTAGATTTTCAACATTTTTTTTTGCGCCCCCTAAATCAGTCTGTAACCGTTCACCCGCCCCTTAAATCTTTGAAACGAGCTGAAAATTGCTCTTGATGCAGTTTAACTCTTAGTCAATAGCCGCGCTTGTTAGCCATCCATATGTATTCACTCACTAATGACTGCATCACTTTAGTCAGTCACTGATGTTGATTCCCTGAATACTTTTGTTGATTTAACCCGATTTAACCCAAAGTATCAGTGACAAAAGGATGACTATTCTGTTGAACTATGTATGTATGTATTTGCATGTATCCATATGTAAATAAACTGTTTGTATGTTCACTTACTTACGCTCATTTACATTTAGTCAGCTCGTAGAGACACAAATAAGCACACACATACATACGTACAAAAGCAGCATTAAAGGACAGCGTTACACAGCGTTACAAGTGTAAGGAAATTTTAAAGTTTGTAATGTTAAGTGTAGACTTTATTTATTATCTACCGTTTACATGCTTTAATTAAATTTTTAAAGAGCTATAAGTTACAGACATAAAATAATCAGTTTGCTAAATAGAGGCAGCGCGGTGTGTAAGAACGGTATTGTTAAACAATTGTTAAAAGTGTGTGGACTGAATTGCACGTGGTCATTTAACAAAAGCGCACTGTTCAAGCACATCCTTTGCCACCTACAAGATATTGTTGTTATTTGGTACATCCTTCTCACTCATCTTTTACCTTGACTGTCTGGTTGAGTATCCTACGCTGTCGTTCTGAAGTGTCCTTTGTTGCCTAGAAAGTACCATAAGCATACTAACATATATATCTACTTACAAGTAAATAACAGCTGGCTGGTTAAATTACATTATTTGCTTGAGCCGTATTGTGCAGTGATTTCGCGTTGGCATTGACTCACTTTACCAATTTCATTGTAATAGGACAACAAAATCACGCGTAAATTGTGCGTCATAAAGTATGCCAGAATATTTACAAAGGTGAGTCAACTTTATATTTATTTGCGTAGATTAAAAATGTTGTTTGGTTAATTAAGTAAGTAACTGGATTTGCGAAATTTCGTGCAATGAAATTAATTTTTTTAATGATTTGGGAAAAATTTAAACAACGTGACATTAGAACGGACAAGGCGTCAGCTGTTTCGATTATACCTTGTAAATCTCTTCAAAGCATTTTCTCCCGGGAGTGGGATTTGAATCCGCACTCCTACGATGGTTGAAGTGCTACAAATCCATTCAGCCACGTCATGCCCTAGTTGTTGTAAACCTTATCCCAATTGCCTTCTTTGTATATTTTTCTTTATTCACAGTCCATATTTCGTATACGATTATATGGTAAAGTTATTACTTTATAATATTCTATAAAATCGTACAATTACCGGCGTATGCTGATGACATTAATATCATTGGCTTAAACACCCGCGTCGTTAGTTCTGTTTACTCCAAACTGGAAAAAGAAGAGGTAAAGATGGGTTTGATGTTGAATGAGGACAAAACAAAGTACCTGCTGTCATCTAGAAAAGAGTCAGCGCATATGCACCTTGGAAACCACGCTACTGTTGGCAGCATAATTTTGAAATAGTAAAAGACTTCGTTTATTTGGGAACCAACATCAACACTAGCAACAACATCAGCTCTGAAGCGAAGAATCACTCTTCCAATAAATGCTACTTTAGACTAGGTAGGCAATTGAAAAGTAAAGTCCTCTCTCGTCAAACGAAAATCATACTCTACAAGTCACTTATCGTACCCGTCCTGCCATATGGGGCAGAAATATGAACCACGACAACAGCAGATGAAGCGGCTCCTGGAGTGTTCGAGAGAAAAGTTCTGCGAAAGATTTATGGATTTCTACGCGTTGGCGATGGCGAGAACCGAAGAAGGTTTAGGCGATCTTAGTTGTTTTGCAGCGAAGCATGTCAATTACTCCTTGCTAGCGATAACCGGTGCCAATTGGGGAGACCAAATCTAAGTCTTTTTTCAGGTGTCTCTCCCAACACTGTAGGCGTTTCCTGCTGCCTTGGCTGACAAAGTTCGGTGTAGATAGAAGCAATTTAAGGGCTGCAGCTTTTTTTTATCCATACGCATTACATTCGTTGGGCTTTACTTATCAGCAATATGCCCAAATGTTCATATAATTAGCTTATACGGCTTAAATTGGCTACCAACACCAATGGTATCACAAAAAAAGGAGCATAAATCTTCTGGAGCATACTCCTCTCGAATAGTTAATTTCGTGATTTTTGGTTATTCGCAAAACTTCATATCCGTAAGATTTGTCGGCTTACATTGTTTATCGAAAAATTATCACTTTGTTATCCAAATGTTACCCAATTGCTACCAACGCGCTTTCGGCGCCTTTTCTATTTATTATTGATGTTCCATTTTCAACTTTTTATCGAAAAATTATCGATTTGTTATCGAAGTCGAACCGATTAGTTATCGATTGTGTCGTTAGTATGAATATTTTTGATTTTTTTAGACGACAATCTATCTTTATAGCCAAGCAGTTTGCTATAGCAGAATTATATTGCTCTGAGCCCTTCTGTGGACTCACTTCACCAGAACTCGATACTCGCGCCACTGTTTTTTTGGGCTTGGAAAGCTCTATATTCAGTTTTAATGTCCAGTTGAGTTCTGAAGTCCTTTTCGCGGAGACTTGTCTGCTAACCAAATTGTGGCTTCTTAAAGTATGCTTCTTTTTTCAACAATTGTGGAAGGAACGTCGACTGCAGAGCCGAAAAGGACATTAGAAGAGAATATTAAGCTTTCCAAGACTATTATGGTATATCAATGTTAAGTGTCCAAAAATTATCTCAAAATAAAATTCAAATTTAATGCCGTTATTTTTTCTACTTTCTTAATTCGTATAGGAGCCGACCTCTTTCATTATGCACTTCTTCAACTTTGTATATCTTAATTCTTTTTGTAAGCAACAAAATTCAAAACTTGTGTGCAGCGAGTTACAGTATTAACGTTGATGCCGTTACAGCTGCCATTTTACTGTATATGTACAGTAGGGTGGGTCGATTTGTATGGACGAAAGTTAACAGATATCGCGCCATCGATTTTTCGATATGATTGGGCCTCAGGAAAAAAAGTTCCACTACGCATACTCAAAAAAATAATTTTCGAACCTGCGAAATTTCATTTTTCTGACCTTTTTCGACTTTGATTTTTAAGGTTTTTTTCATGACCTACTAAAAAAATGTTCATATGTATACCCTATCCGTCCCAAAAATGTCCGCTAAAAACGTCGTCGATAACAGTTTTTTGAAAAAAAAAATAATAATAATAGGGTATATATGATAATTTTACAATCAAATGAAAAATATTTTAGTAGGTCATGAAAAAAACCTTAAAAATCAAAGTCGCAGACTCGAAAATTTGTTTTTGGTTATGCGTAGTGGAACTTTTTTTCCTGAGCCCAAATGCTATCGAAAAATCTATGGCGCGATATCGGTTAATAAGTCGACCCAGTATAATGTACAGTGATGAGCTTGCAACAAATTACGGTTTATAATAACAGCCAATGTAGCTGCTAAACTTGCTTTTCTTTGGCATGCGCTTCGCATGTAAAAATTTTAAAATAACAAATAAGAAAGAAAGCTATTGAAATAAAAAACTCGTAAAGAAAGAAGAAATTTTCTTAGTTTGCATTTTTATGGGCCATGGGATCAGCACTGCAATCTGTTAAGCTCGGCCGTATTACTGACCACACAAGCAATTACTTCCCAGATAAATTTCTGCGCCAAATTTATATGTACTTACATATACTTTAACATGCATTTCATATCCCATCGAATCCCTAAACTTCTGCAACCGGACGTGATGGCATTCTACGCTTTACCCGCAATGAACTGATATGCAATATTACTCGTGCAGTCAACAAAGTACTCATTTTGTATTACGCGACTACTAGTGCGACATAAAATGTTCAGCGAAGTCGCATTGAGCTGTAAACTTTTTTATGAAGTGTTGTATTGTTGTATGAACGACGTGGGAACGCAACTTTGGCACGTGCAACCAAAAAGCTGTGAGAAAAAAATTAAGAATTTAAATGGCGCCTAAAAGTAGGCAAACTGCAAAAAAGTACTGATATGTAAGATAACTGCCAATACCATAATTTTTCAAGCAACTGAAATTCGATACAACCTCAGCTTGTTGTAATGACAAAGAATTACTGAATTTCAGTACATATCAGCCTTTAATGGGTACTCAGACAAAGGGATGTAAAGAGTAATTGTAGAGTGGGTGAGGTGGTTAGGAAATCTACGCACCACCCATAACGTTCCTACAAACGATTTTGTAGGAATACGTGCGTCCTTCTTTAAACTGCACGCTTTTTCCAGGTCTCTCTGCATGCGAGATAATTTTTCAAGCAACTGAAATTCAATACAAGCTCAGCTTGTTGTAATGACAAAGAATTACTGAATTTCAGTACATATCAGCCTTTTATGGGTACTCAGACAAAGGGATGTAAAGAGTAATTGTAGAATGGGTGAGGTGGTTAGGAAATCTACGCACCACCCATAACGTTCCTACAAACGTTTTTGTAGGAATACGTGCGTCCTTCTTTAAACTGCACGCTTTTTCCAGGTCTCTCTGCATGCGTGATAATTTTTCAAGCAACTGAAATTCAATACAAGCTCAGCTTGTTGTAATGACAAAGAATTACTGAATTTCAGTACATATCAGCCTTTTATGGGTACTCAGACAAAGGGATGTAAAGAGTAATTGTAGAATGCGTGAGGTGGTTAGGAAATCTACGCACCACCCATAACGTTCCTACAAACGTTTTTGTAGGAATACGTGCGACCTTCTTTGAACTGCACGCTTTTTCGAGGTCTCTCTGCATGCGAGATAATTTTTCAAGCAACTGAAATTCAATACAAGCTCAGCTTGTTGTAATGACAAAGAATTACTGAATTTCAGTACATATCAGCCTTTTATGGGTACTCAGACAAAGGGATGTAAAGAGTAATTGTAGAGTGGGTGAGGTGGTTAGGAAATCTACGCACCACCCATAACGTTCCTACAAACGTTTTTTGTAGGAATACGTGCGTCTTTCTTTAAACTGCACGCTTTTTCCAGGTCTCTCTGCATGCGAGATAATTTTTCAAGCAACTGAAATTCAATACAAGCTCAGCTTGTTGTAATGACAAAGAATTACTGAATTTCAGTACATATCAACCTTTTATGGGTATTCAGACAAAGGGTTGTAAAGAGCAATTGTAGAGTGGGTGAGGTGGTTAGGAAATCTACGCACCACCCATAACATTCCTACAAACGTTTCTGTAGGAATACGTGCGACCTTCTTTAAACTGCACGCTTTTTCCAGGTCTCTCTGCATGCTACATTGAGAAAGTGAGCGATTTGGTGTATAATAAACATTCACACGAAACTAATATAGTAATCAGTTCTTCTTGTCACTGTCGGCGCTGCAGATGTATTATGGAGGAGAAAATTGTTCATTCTCTGCTATATCATTATCCGACACTGTGCAGCCCTTTTAACTTAATCTAATCTTAATCTATCAAAGTATTGCAACTTAATGTTGAATACTTTCAGGCGCATCTGAATCGCTAACCCTAAAGTGAGGTTATCTTTTCATCGATCTTCCGAAGAATTTTGCGAATTTTGAATATCTGGTCAGTGGATTTACCAAGTCTAAAACCGGATAGCGGCCACCGTGCTGTGATGGTAGCGTGCTCCGCCTACCACTCCAAAGATCCTGGGTTCACGCCTCGGTAATGGAACTTCACAATTTTAAAAAGAAATTTTTCCAATTAGAAGAAAATTTTTCCAACGGCTTCCCCCTCGGCAGTGTTTGGCAAGCACTCCGGATTTACTTCTGCCATGAAAATCTCTCAGTGAGCACTCATCTGCCTTGCTGATGCCGTTCGGAGTCGTCATAAAACAAGTAGGTTTCCGTCCCGGCAATTTCTAAGAAAAATTAAAAGGAGCACGACGCAAATTCGAAGAGAAGCTTGGCCTGAAATCTTTTCGGAGGTTAAGGCACCGTACATTTATTTATTTATTTAAAACTGAATTGCAGAAGATGCTTCGTCTCAGAGGGTATTATTACCGGAACGCGCTCATGGAAGCAGAGGGAGAGTGTGTCTTCTACATCGCTGAGAAGAGCAGATTGAATATCATTTAAGCTCCCATTGGTATTTCTGTTAGGTTCAGAATATGTGCTTATCGGAACTTACTATAAAAAGAAAAGGAATAGCGCAGCACCCAGAAGGACCAGTAGGAAAATAATTTAAGTTATCTTGATGTTTAAGATTGAAGCTAGTTAGCCCTACGAAGAAGCAATGGCTCACATTTGTTAATCCGCCAAAACTTTTAACTGCCATTTAAAGAAGAGAAGAGTTCCCACTGAGCAAATTCAATTTATTTGTCGACTTTTAGCTAACATTTTTTTTTACCCCTTACATTTACCTTTCCCTTTTCTTTTGGATTCGGTAGAACAGCTTTTCGTATCGTGCGGTATTCAGGTGGCTTAACTTTTGTTCCGCTCTGGAATTGAGATATCTGGTTAAAGAATGTGGTACGGCTATAGCCAGTCTTTTGCCGGATAGAATTGGGAACTCTTCGGTACTAGCACCTTCTGGAGATAGCCCGACTGCCACGGGAGTGATTTTTTTTACAACTGCCACTTAACCCTCAGAACTACTGCACGTGCGCAGCTTTCTTTTTTTCAATGCGGCTCGATTTTAAAAATAGTTAAATTGCTTTCTGGGTACTACTAGTTATTTCACGATGTCAGCAGTTGCGATACACGTTGATTGTAAAAAATGATGCAGAATACTGGAACTATGCCAGCCACGATCACATCATGATCAATTTGATTTTGCATTATTTGATTAAGAGACAGGCAAGACGCATGGTGTAGCCTTTTATGATGAAACCTGGTACTATAAATGACCATATTTCGAGCCTTCGTAATAGATGTTACGTATTCGAGGCTGAATTTTCCCTCCGGCAAAGCAAAGAAAAAAATTTTTGAATATAAAGATATTGCATGCGAGAACTTCTGTGGAAAGCAGCGGAGCGTAACTAAATTCTAGTAGGTCACTTTCACCACACCAAAAACTTTAACACAATTTTTAACATAATTTAAGCACAGAAATACACTGATTGGAGTTTTAGTGAGTAAAAGTTAAAATTCTGAACACATTAGCTGAATAAAAAGTGTACAAATAATTATTAAATAACAAATACATACAGTGGTTGTTTAACAAATTCTGCTGTGGTATGTGGTGAATGTGACCTACTAAAATTTTGTGAAGCTTGCCTCACACGATTTTCGTCTATGCAATGTCTCTATATTATATCGTTTCTGGCAAAGATGTACCTATATCCATACGTAACTGAATCTAACATAATTTAAAAAATACCTCACTTCTCAACACATACATATACAAATACTTGCAACGTGTTGCTAATTTGCGTACACTGCTAATTATATGCAGCAGGGGACAGAAAAATAACAGTGGCAATTTTTATAAAATTTCGTCTACTAAATTCTTGTTTTTTATTCTCCATATTTTAAGAAAAACCTCCTATGCATTTTCCATTGTCATTGTGAGGTTCTCGTCTTTCATTATTACAGATAATTGAAGTTTATCTTGATGTCAAAACTCAGCACAGCATTGCCCACTCCAATATACGGAGTATG
Source organism: Eurosta solidaginis (assembly GCF_040869045.1). NCBI lineage: Eukaryota > Metazoa > Arthropoda > Insecta > Diptera > Tephritidae > Eurosta > Eurosta solidaginis. The sequence goes on from NW_027137161.1 coordinate 105,113, forward strand.
TAGTGAGGGTATTTTAAGAGTATTTATTGGGGATTTTTATACTCAGCGTGCTTTGCACACCGAGTATATTAACTTTGATTGGATAACAGTTGGTTGTACAGGTATAAATGAATCGAGATAGATATAGACTTCCATATATCAAAATCATCAGTATCGAAAAAAAATTTGGTTGAGACATGTCCGTCCGTCCGTCTGTCCGTTAACACGATAACTTGAGTACATTTTGAGGCATCTTGATGAAATTTGGTATGTAGGTTCCTGGTCACTCATCATATCGCTATTTAAAATGAACGATATCGAACTATAACCACGCCCACCTTTTCGATATCGAAAATTTCGAAAAACCGAAACAGTGCGATAATTCATTACCAAAGAGGGATAAAGCCATGAAACTTGGTAGTTGGGTTGACCTTATGACGCAGAATAGAAAATTAGTAAAATTTTGGACAATGGGCGTGGCACCGCCCACTTTTAAAAGAAGGTGATTTAAAAGTTTTGCAAGCTGTGATTTGGCAGTCGTTGAAGATATCATGATGAAATTTGGCAGAAACGTTACTCTTTTTACTATATGTGTGCTAAATAAAAATTAGCAAAATCGGATGAAGAATATGCCCACTTTTAAAAAAGACTTTTTAAAGTCAAATTTTAACAAAAAATTTAATATCTTTACAGTATATAAGTAAATTATGTCAACATTCAATTTCAGTAATGATATGGTGCAACAAAATAGAAAAATAAAAGAAAATTTCAAAATGGGCGTGGCTCCGCCCTTTTTCATTTAATTTGTCTAGAATAATTTTAATGTCATAAGTCGAACAAAACTTTACCAATCGTTGTGAAATTTGGTAGGGGCATAGATTCTATGACGATAACTGGTTTCTGTGAAAATGGGCGAAATCGATTGAAGCCACGCCCATTTTTTATACACAGTCGACCGTCTGTCCTTCCGCTCGGCTGGTAACACGATAAACTAAACTTAGTTCACATACTTATCTGAACTCACTTTATCCTGGTATATAAAATGGCCGAAATCCGACTATGACCACGGCCACTTTTTCGATATCGAAAATTAAGAAAAATGAAAAAATGCCATATTTCTATAAAAAATACGAAAAAAGGGATCAAACATGGTAATTGGATTGGTTTATTGACGCAAAATATAACTTTAGAAAAAACTTTGTAAAATGGGTGTGACACCTGCCATATTAAGTAGAAGAAAATGAAAAAATTCTGCAGGGCGAAATCAAAAGCCTTTGGAATCTTGGCAGGAACACTGTTCGTGGTATTACATATATAAGCAAATTAGTGGTACCCGACAGATGATGTCCTAGGTCAACCTGGTGCACATTTTGGTCGATATCTCGAAAACGCCTTCACTTATACAACAAAGGCCACTCCCTTTTAAAAAGGGGTCCACCTACAGGACTAAGGCTCACTCCCTTTTAAAATCCTCATTAACACCTTTCAACTGATACTCATATCATACAAACACATTCTAGAGTCGCCCCTGGTCCACCTTTATGGCGATATCTGTAAAAGGCGTCCATCTATAGAACTAAGGCACACTACCTTTTAAAATACCCTTTGCCACCTTTCATTTGATACCCATACAAACACATTCTAGAGTCACCCCTGGTTCACCTTTATGGCGATATCTCCTAAAGGCGTCCACCTATAGAACTAAGGCCCACTTCCTTTTAAAATACTCTTTAATACTTTCCATTTGATACCTATGTCATACAAACACACTCCAGGGCTACCCTAGGTTTACTTAGTGATTTTCCCTTATTTTGTTTCCAAAGCTCTCAGCTGAGTATGTAATGTTCGGTTACACCCGAACTTAGCCTTTCTTACTTCTCCTTAAGCGTTTTAACTAGAAGAATTTAGTACGATTAATTCTTTGCTGTAGAGATACGAATTTTTTTAAATGAGGACGTAAAAGATTAAGAGTAAATATAAATTTTCGAAAGTCGCTAGTAGCTACTTAACGCGATGTTGATATTTATGAGTAAAGCTCCTTAGACACTACTATTAATCGAGAAGAAAGAAATCCTTTGGCATTTGACAAAAATGTACATAGTTTGGTAGCTTTGGAATCGTATATCATGTGGCATTGCGGCTCAGAATATTGGCCCTGATTTGTTTCAATGAGACACCCGTTTTAAAAAGCCCTTATACTAAGCTACAGACATAGAGCGAAAACAATTTTAATAAATAGTACACATTGGAGATAATAAATATTACAAACACACCATCAAATAAGAGACTAAAGTACAAAATTGACGTAGAAAACTGTGCACACATATATCCACGCTTAGTAGATGCTTGGAAGCTCAGCTCAAAATGGCACGGCTAACTAAGCGTTTGCGAATAAAAATTATATTTGAACTCATATATCCCCTGAAGACGATCTCTGAAGGAGGTTGAAATATATCGGGAAAAAAACTAAAAACTTTGCATTTCTTAATACACCGGACCTCGAACTAGTTTATACAAATGATGTTCTATGTATATCGAGTTTCAAACTTTTCTGCACATTACATTGCTAAGGTAATAAAAAAGTACCAAAAATTAACCCTTCCTGCTAATTTAAAATTAATGACCGGATTATGATGGCCGTCAAATTTTGTTGTTGTACTACTGAGATCATCTGTCTAGTTTTATTGCGTCATGCTTTGTTTCTCATATCATGACTGAAACTATGCAAAGCAAGCTCTAAAATGGTTTCGAAACAAATTTTATGAAAATTTCGAACTTTTTATTTTGAGTTCCCTGAATTTTTGGAGTAGCCCACTCAGTTTTAGTCTAACAAAAAACAGTTATAGGTTTCTCAAAATTTGCATTCTTGTTCGAAAATTTTTTTCTGAAATCCGCTTTAGATTTATCTCCGTACAAAGTGTGAAAACAATTTTTTATATGGAAGAGAAAAACTTTCAAAAATCAATGAGAATTTTAAGAGACCAATAACATATACTTTGCTCGTCTAAAATCAATTGGGCTTAAAAACTGAATACCCAAAAAAAAAAATTCACAGATCTCCCAATAAAAAGTTTGAAAACTTTGTTAAAAAAAAACTATCGAAATAAAAAGTTCGAAAATTTACTAAAATTTTCTCGATTTTGAGAGTTTTTCGAAAATGAGTTTGAGAATGTTTTGCATAGTTTCATTTACCAAATTCATAGAAGTGCTTTCTTAACCCATATATGCCCAGCGCCCCATTTTTAAAACGCCTTGTATTTATAAGTTATTTAAAAAGCTAGCGAAGCACTGTCAGTAAATGTTTCAGTCAGGTGTTTTTGTAATTAGCAGCAACAACAGCACGTACTTCGTTTTCAGCATAACCTTAGTTTATTTTTAAAACTAGTGAAGAGTGATTGGTGTTTTGTACGATTTACGATGTTGCAAAATAATAAGTAGGTTTTCGTGGTTCTTTTTTTATAAATGTGTTATTTTTTTTATGCTAATAGTCTTATCTATGTAAAATGCTAAACAAAAATAAAAAAAAATGTGCATATTGTTTCTGTGAAGTTTTGGGACCGATGTTTTGGGGCGCTGAGCGCAGCTGCTCACTTGATTTTGCACAAACTTTTTAAGAAAATTTGTTCAAATTTAGTGGATATTTTCATTCATTTACGCTATCTTTCGTTCGATTTTTTCGAATTTTTATGGAGACTCCGTAATCCATAATACAGGCTTAACTCTTCTTGATATAATCGACATATAAGATGTTGAAGAAATACTTTGAATGCTGCTGTCTACACTTGCCTTCTCGAAAATTGGTTGTTATGTGATCCGGATAGTGATGAAGACGACGCTGTTGAATGAGATTTGAATCATCTGTCAGGAGATAATCTTCGAGCTGAAGGACAGTTACATTTAATAAGAAAATGTGAATTGAAAACAGAATCTTTTGGGCGGCAGGATGAATCAGATTTGGATGATAGTTCTCTATCATAATTGAAGCTATACTATCAAGATCAAGTAATAAAGTTATAGAAAAAACCACACCTAGAGAGGGAATAGCAAAACAAAGACCTTCCAACATATGAAAAGAGAGTTTGGAGTAAGCCTGGCTTTATAAAAAATTCTATGGAGGGGTTTGAACTTTTTTATAATGATGAGCCGATAGATTTAATAGAACTGAACTCAAAAAAGTTTGCTGCTTACGAAGGAAACGGAAATTGTGCTTGCTATATTCTTATTGAGTGGGTATTTTTCTTATTCAAGATATCGAAGGTTTTGGGATACCGGTGCTGATAAATATCATCCTGGAATTGTTAATTCTATGACTAGAGTGAGGCTTGAGCAAATTCTAAGATATATGCGCGTAAGCTACAATACTTCATAAGTTCATAGTGATACGTTTACAAAGATTCTGCCATTGTGGAATAAGCTAAATACCAGTGAATGACATACTTCCCGAACCACCAGACGGATTCAAAGTTCAAGTTTATATCGACAACTTTTTTTACGTCTCTTCGTTTGCCAACTGCGTTGAAGGAATCTGGGCATCACATTTAACTAACTCCATTTTTTACTAAGTGAAATCTGTCCTGAATTAATTATTTTCCTCAATAAAATAATAGTCATATTTTTTTAAGCTCAGCTACTTAATACATTTTTATTGCTCTCTGGCATGACCAGCGCCCCAATTTTGGGGCGGCCTTTTTCTAAAAACCGTCGAGAGATATGAATGAAATACTTAAATCACTCGGATATTGGGGTCTCTTAGTACACTTGTACACTTATGTTGTATAATTCACTTCAAAATTTTAGTTTCAAAAAGTAGGGATTATATGGGTTAAGCTATCGAAAAAAAAAAATTAGCAGAACTTTATTAACAAAACTAAAAATGCCACTGCTATTTTTCTGTTCGCTGTTGTACTAAATGCATATTTTTGTGTAAGTTTTTGTATATACATAAGCGCTGAAAATTGCTACAATTCACTACCTCTGTACATTTCAACACATACTTTCACACACTGAAAGAAAAAGACTGGTAAAATCAACCGAAATACGGGTCAATTCAACCGAAATTTCTGTCAATTTTTATCCATCGCAACAAGATGTTGAATCAACCGCGCACAAATCTTTGATTGTTAGTTGACCGTTTTAGTAGTCAAATGAACGAAAAAAGTTGTTGCGACAGCTTTTTATGAAAGTACCTATGTTGCCATATAAATAAATAAATGTAAGGCGCGATAACCTCCGAAGAGATTTGAGGCCGAACTTCTCTTCCAATTTGCGTCGTGCTCCTTTTTAATTTTTCTTACAAATTGGCGGGACGCGACCTACTTCTTTTATGCCGACTCCCAACGGCATCTGCAGGGCATATAAGTTTTCACTGAGAGCATTTCATTGTAGAAATACACTCGGAGTGCTTTTTTTTCTAATTGAAAAAGCTTGTTTCTGAAATTTTGATGCTGCTTTTCCCGGGGTGTGAACCCAGGGTCTTCGGTGTGGTAGGTGGAGCACGCTACCATCACACCACGGTGGCCGCCATATAAACACGTAAATATGTGAATACATAAATACGCATGCTTGCTACATATACATACATATGAATATAAAAATGAAAAAAGTAGTCACAAAACTGATTCTCAATTCTTTCAGTTGCATTCTCAATTTCTTCCGTCGCATGTAGTTGCCACACTTGATTATTTCGAACAAAACTTGTAGTATAAATGTTTGGCGTAACATTTTAAAAAGAGAACTTGTAGGTTATAGGAAAGTAAAGAATCAAATGGCAGGAAGGTAATTCACCACTGGAGTAACTTTACATGTAATTCGGCAAGTTTAGATTTCGTAACACTTTAAGTTGAAACGATTCCAAAACAACTCAAATTTTTATTTTGTCGGAAACATCAACATTAAAAAAGGATGTTTTTTTTATATTATTAGATTCGTTGGCGCGAGTGAAAATTCATAAAAACTTGAACAAATTGTTACTAACTTTGGAAAAATACTGTTCGTTCAAGCAAACCTTTTGCAACAGGAGAGCGCAATTTTGCATTTTGCTTGGACGAGAAATTGCAAAATTGTACCCGATAAATAGATGTTCCGGTATCTCATAATTTTTTGCACAGTAAATTCAAAAAAGGGTTTTTTGGTTTTGTTTTGATAACTGAAAAACTAGTTTTTTTATTGTTTTCCCATTTTGATAGTTTTCTTATTTTGGTGTTTTTTAACAAGTGGCACCATCGTCATAAGTACAAAGTAGTGAGCGCAGTGAGCGTAAAATTCTCTTTGAAATATATTGACAGTTGATGGCCGTTGAAACGACCTGTAACATCAGTTGTGTTAAAGAAAAATCAGTTAGATTGATAAGGAATCTATCAATTTTACAAAATTTTGTTAACTTAAGAGCGACAATTTCTCTTCTGTTGAAATGACTAAACTAATTTGTTCGCTCGACAAAGAACTCGGTCGAATTAACCATAATTCGAACAATTTCTCCAAATCTCCGTTAAGTCAAGAACAACAGAACCGAACTGTTGATTTTACTAGCACCATTTCTTTCAGTTCACCAACCATAAAATGCCCGTAAGTAATTTATTTGGTTACGCGCGAAATTTCAATGCAAATGGCGCTATGTTGGCTATAGAAATGTTGCCGTCGAAGCTTGGTTGGTCATACATATCTTACTTTTTTGGGACTTTTTAACATCGCACAGCATAAAGCATTTTAAAACTATGTAGGTATCGAGGTATAAAACTAAAAAACAATGCAACCAAACTCACGTTTGCGCGCTCATCTGAATGTAGGAAAGTACAATTTTTATTTAATTTAATTTATTTTTCTCACTTTTGTTTAAATTTATTTTTATTTTTCGGCTTTAGCGGGAGCTTCTGTGGTAAGTAAATTGTATGAATCTTAAAGTTTGCTAAACGTTTTATTACTCCTTTTTTTGGGGTTTTTGAGCAAAAATGAAATTTAAACATCTTATTTGCTATATAGTTTTAATATTATTCAAGCAAAAGCCGGAAAAATAAGTTCAAGTGAGTGAGTGGTCCTTTTGAGTGTATTGCATTTGCTTTATGTTTGATTGTTTTTTTATACTCAGTTGAGCAGAGCTCACAGAGTATATTAAGTTTGATTGGATAACGGTTGGTTGTACATATATAAAGGAATCGAGATAGATATAGACTTCCATATATCAAAATAATCAGGATCGAAAAAAAATTTGATTGAGCCATGTCCGCCCGTCCGTCCGTCCGTCCGTCCGTCCGTTAACACGATAAATTGAGTAAATTTTGAGGTATCTTGATGAAATTTGGTATGTAGGTTCCTGAGCACTCATCTCAGATCGCTATTTAAAATGAACGATATCGGACTATAACCGCGCCCACTTTTTCGATATCGAAAATTTCGAAAAACCGAAAAAGTGCGATAATTCATTACAAAAGACCGATAAAGCGACGAAACTTGGTAGATGAGTTGAACTTATGACGCAAAATAGAAAATTAGTAAAATTTTGGACAATGGGCGTGGCACCGCCACTTTTAAAAGAAGGTAATTAAAATTTAAAGTAAAATTTTAACAAAAAATTTAATATCTTTACAGTATATAAGTAAATTATGTCAATATTCAACTCCAGTAATGATATGGTGCAACAAAATACAAAAATAAAAGAAAATTTAAAAATGGGCGTGACTCCGCCCTTTTTCATTTAATTTGTCTAGGATACTTTTAACGCCATAAGTCGAACAAAAATTAACCAATCCTTTTGAAATTTGGTAGGGGCATAGATTTTATGGCGATAACTGTTTTCTGTGAAAATGGGCGAAATCGGTTGATGTAACGCCCAGTTTTTATACACAGTCGTCCGTCTGTCCTTCCGCATGGCCGTTAACACGATAACTTGAGCAAAAATCGATATATCTTTACTAAACTCAGTTCACGTACTTATCTGAACTCACTTTATCTTGGTATGAAAAATGAACGAAATCCGACTATGACCTCGCCCACTTTTTCGATATCGAAAATTACGAAAAATGAAAAAAATGCCATAATTCTATACCAAATACGAAAAAAGGGATGAAATATGGTAAGGTAATTGGATTGTTTTATTGACGCGAAATATAACTTTAGAAAAAACTTTATAAAATGGTTGTGACACCTACCATATTAACTAGAAGAAAATGAAAAAGTTCTGCAGGGCGAAATAAAAAACCCTTAAAATCTTGGCAGGTATTACATATATAAATAAATTAGCGGTATCCAACAGATGATGTTCTGGGTCACCCTGGTCCACATTTTGGTCGATATCTGGAAAACGCCTTCACATATACAAACTACCACCACTCCCTTTTAAAACTCTCATTAATACCTTTAATTTGATACCCATATCGTACAAACTCATTCTAGAGTCACCCCTGATCCACCTTTATGGCGATATTTCGAAAAGGCGAACACCTGTAGAACGAAGGCCCACTCCCTTTTAAAAATCCTCATTAACACCTTTCATTTGATACCCATATCGTACAAACAAAGTTAAGAGTCACCCCTGGTCCAGAAAGGCCCACTCCCTCTTAAAATACTCATTAACTCCTTTCATTTGATACCCATATCGCACAAACGAATTCTAGAGTCACCCCTGGCCCACCTTTATGGCTATATCTCGAAACGGCGTCCACCTATGGAACTAAGGATTACTCCCTTTTAAAATACTCATTAGCACCTTTCATTTTATACCCATATCGTACAAACACATTCTAGAGTCACACGTGGTCCATCTTTATGGCGATATCTCGAAAAGGCGTCCACCTATAGAACTAAGGCCCACTCCCTCTTAAAATACTCATTAACTCCTTTCGTTTGATACCCATATTGCACATACGAATTCTAGAGTCACCCTTGGTCCACCTTTATGGCGATAACTCGAAAAGGGGTCCACCTATAGAACTAAGCCCCACGCCCTTTTAAAATAATCATTAACACCTTTCATTTGATACCCATATCATACAAACAAATTCTAAAGTCACCCCTGGTCCACCTTTATGGCGATATCTTGAAAAGGGGAACACCTATAAAACGAAGGTCCACTCCCTTTTAAAAATACTCATTAACACCTTTCAATTGATACCCATATCGTACAAACAAAGTCTAGAGTCACCCCTGGTCCACCTTTATGGCGATATCTCGAAACGGCGTCCACCTATGGAACTAAGGATTACTCCCTTTTAAAAGGCTGATTAACACCTTTCATTTGATACCCATATCGTACAAACGCATTCTAGAGTCACTCCTGGTCCATCTTTGCGGCGATATCTCGAAAAGGCGTCCATCTATAGAACTTAGGTCCACGCTCTTTTAAAATACTCATTAATACCTTTCATTTGATGCCCATATCGTACAAACGCATTCTAGAGTCAACCCTGATCCACCTTTATGGCTATATCCCTAAATGGCGTCCACCTGTAGAACTATGGCCCACTCCCTCATAAAATACTCTTTAATGCCTTTCATTTGATACACATGTCATACAACCACATTCCAGGGTTTCTCTCGGTTCATTTTCCTACATGGTTATTTTCCCTTATGTTGTCACCATAGCTCTCAACTGAGTATGTAATGTTCGGTTACACCCGAACTTAACCTTCCTTACTTGTTTTTTTTTTTTGTTGTACAGAGTGGGGTGCTGTATCTTTATTTCAAAACATATGTATATGATTTAAATTTTACTTGGTCATTGATAAGCTTTCGTATAAATTTGTTTATCTTACTTTTTTCCCCTTCCTCTTATTTACTTGTTATCTGAAATTCTGCAGCTTATGCATTTTTCTAGATATGTATGTATGTAGTTGCATATTTACATAGAAAATATTTAGATTTTTTTTCCGTTTGCATACCAAAAATTTACTTATTTCAATCCAAGCGTGTATGAATACTCCGCGTCACATGAATAAGGACAATCCCTAACGTCTACATTTTTTTTTTTTGTATATTCAATGTCGCCAATGTGTTTTAGGCCGTTTCGTAACAATTCATGCCAGCTATCCTTGTTTCATCATAACAGACACCAATTGGGAGCACCAAGGAAAGTCAAGTCTTCGTCCACCTGCCTCTCCAAACTCAGTGAAGGCTTCCCCATTGCTTGTTCTTGATGATTTGTTAGTTTATTATCGATGGTATATGAGCATGTTATCCATTTTTACTGACGAGCTATCGATTGGTTATCGGTGTATTATGGACGAGGTATAGCCGCGTATCGATTTATTATCGGTATTTTGGTTATCGATGTTTTTCCGAAAAAGTATTTATTTCTTATGGATATGTTATCGATTAATTATCGAATATTTTTCGAAAAATTATCAATATCTTAGCAAAAAATTAAATATTTGTTAGATACAAATAATCGAAATGTTATCGATTTTCAAGAAAAAAAATTTCGATTTGTTATGGCGCTGTTATCCAATTGGTATCCACGATTCCTGCGTTTGTTATGAAATAGATACCTACACAACTTCTATATAAAATCGATGACCCGATAACAAGTAGACAAGAAACCAATAAGATGCCGATGACTCGGCGAGGGTCTCTTTTATGTATCGAACTTCACGAGCATTTGGTACACACCCCAGCGGGTTAGGGGGCTTAGAATATAACCGCGGTAGGTTTGCCTGTCGTAAGAGGCGTCTAAAATACCTAATTGATTCAAGGGATCGCCAGCGCAATTTATAGCTTGTGCAAAGCAATGGTCAGCCCCTCCTACCCGTGCCCAATGCTGTTTCTTTAACAGCCCAGGCTCTGGCGGCCACAAGCTTCTGGCCTTGAAGGATTTATGTGGTCGTACCAAATCGTTCCCGAAATGGTAATTCTAGTACCTTAACGGTGCTTGTTACTGGAACGTGCGTTTTATCGGAACGTACGGACAATCAACATCGTTAACACTACCCAAGGCTTTCGGGGAGTGTCCTTATCGCTACAACAACAATCTAAACAACAACAACAGGACTTGGTACTCACGCTTTGTTTTTTATATTATTTTACGTAAATAATGTGTTGACTGCAGCTATTCAACTGACGTGCTGTGTATGTATGCAAGAGTATAATGAAGAAGAAATGCATAAACATGAGCAAGTCCTAATCCATTTGAATACTTGTAAATCTGGCTGTAAACTCTTGGTTTTGTTTACACATATTTTACATTGTATCATTTAAATTTACATAAAACAAAAAATAACAAAATCATAATATCTGCATTCATATACACGTACGCATTTTATGGCATTTATTTAATGCCATTTAAAAACAGAAAAGCTTCACAAAAGTTAAGCGCATTTATTTTTTTATATGCAAACAATTTACTTGATTATTTTCTATTAATAATGTATTTTGAACTTTCGTGTACAAATCGGCTACATAACTAACTTACGTAACGACAACTTTAATAATACATCATTGCTCCCAATTGTTTTTGTTTAAATGCCGTTACATTATTTAGCATCTGTGCTCATTCGTCTGTACTGATTACGTATTCTGTGCGCATTTTTCATGTCTTATGTCGCTTTTTTGCCTACTTTTAGGGTTAATTTAGTATGTCCACCATGAAGTGAAGTGAATCACTGGTATAATTACCGTTACATCTGTCGGATGCTAACTAGTTTGTGGTGGGTATTGTAATTATCTGCCGCAAATACATAAATGAATAAGTGAGGATAAATTAAGGTTGGCATGAATATTAATTTGATAATGTCTTGTAAGGTGTGATGTATGATTACAATGTGAGCGAAGGCAGCAATATATTCGAAGCAGTCGAAGAAAAAATTGTTTACGTAATATATCAAGCTGTGAGAGTTCAGATATTTGTACCTGCTCTAAGTTCCCTAAAAAATTCATAAGTATGTCCTCCATTTACAAGTTCAATAACATTTAACAAGAATACTTCCTTCATCCATTTTTTCAATCGATATTGTATAACTGCTTAAAATAAAACTTGAAAATCGTAAAATGACGAACCCTTTCCAATTCAATTTTATACCTACAAACTGCAGGGCCTTGTTATTCTTCAACAACGCTGCAAATCTTTCGCATTATTAATGAAACCTATTTTATTGCAAAAGGGCACGCGGAAGGTTTGCAAAGAATTTTAAGAATGGTCAAAACAATAACAGGTGGACTAGACTTCCTTTAGACTAAGAGTCGTTCAAATTGGCGTGATGTTTATACAAATTAAATTTCAGGAGGCCAATTGGGACTCAAAATCTAGGTTCTACGAAGACGAGGAAGCTGAAATCAAACTTTGAAACCAAAAAGCATTATCTTCCATCACTCTGTAGTATTTATCACATGAAAATATGGTTAGAACAAGCGTCTACCTCCCGACTACCAGATAAAGCTAACTGTTTGGAAAAGCCAGCGTATTTTGCATCATTTCCTACGATCAATCGGAGGATTTCCTGAAGTTGGTACAGAGTTTGTCACATGTGTTCTCGCAATTTGCTTCCGCCAAGTATTTTGAAACCTTTAAACCAGTTTGCTTCACATTCTTCCCCGTTCACCATGAACTAAATAAAGTCACCTGTTCACCATACACGAACTCTAACGATCTTTTTGGCAACAGCGAACTGCTCACCGGATCACTCATTAAACTGCCCTTTTTCGCGCCATAAACTATTCAGCAGTGCAATATTTACCACAATCAATTCCCGTAAAATCTTCTTAGGGTGTGACCCCAGCAAGATTGGTCGATGTTCCGTCAAACTATTTTTTATCACGACTAGAATTTTTCGCATTGACTGATAAACTATCTGGTATGGTACTTTGGGAACTTACTCCCCTCCCCCCTCTGTCTTTTAAAATATTCCTAACGCATAATATTTCACAATTTTTTATTTATATCTACTAAATTATCGTTTGGGAGCCACACTTCAAAATCAAAATGACGTTGGGTGCCATTTAGGTACACCAAAATCTTTTTTGCATGTCCAACTATCCAGTTTCTCAATTTTAAACTACTTTATGACATAACTTTTCTGATTTTTTTAAATATCGGTTAAAATCCGCACTTTTTATTCTACAACATAAAACAAATCCCTATTTTGGGCGCCTCCTAAGTTATATATATGTACATGTCTATACCTGTGTTATATTTACTTTGAACAGAATCATACTTATAATTATAATTAGTTTTATATGTCTACCTAAGATTTTCATGTTTAAAAAAATTTAAAAAATATATTTAAAAAAAATGTTATAATTGATATTCAGACAATTCATACAAAATATATAAAATTTGAATTTTTACAAGAAATCCGGAAGGATAATTAAAATTATTAGAACTATTGTTTGGCGCAGTCGGACTCGAACGGTTGTTTTACATTCATATACTGAATCAGCATATAAAAGTACCTGAAGAAGCTGAAAACATACATATATGCATGCAAAAAATCGGAAGCAGGAATTTGATAAAAATCGGAGGAATTTAAACATGGAAGATTTAGAAGTATTAGCCCAAAGGATCGCGAAATTAGAAGGTACAATTAATCAACAAGCAGTAATTGTACAACAACAGCAAATATTTGCTACATCAGCAGCAAAAGCAACATCAAATTTTACAGCAACAACATATGCAAGTGACTGATTGCTTCAACATGCAACCAAAAGATTTAATAGAACAGTTTAGATGGTTGAAACCATTGGATGAAAATCACAATCCAATTGCTTTCATCAAATCTGTAGATGCCACTTTTAATTTATCAAAACATAACTTACAAATACAAGAATATGGACTTCAAATTATAACAAATGAAAAGATAATCGGAAATATAGCGAAACTCAAGAAGAAGAAATGGGAAGAAATTAAAAGGAATATTATGAAGCAATTTCAACCTAAGAAAACTTATGCGGACATTTTTAATTATTGCAGGTCTGTATTAGTAAACGATTTAGAAGAGCTATTTAAAATCTTTGAAAAAGCCAAATTTGAAATTAATGAATTATATTTATTTGATGAAACAAAGCCTAGTTTGTATAGACCTGAAAACGTAGATAGAAATTTAGTTCACATATTATTAGAGAAAATTGATGGTTTAGTACGAATTCATATTGACCAAAGTGATTCATTGAATAGTTTTATTTTTAAATATAGTAGATTAAAATTATTAAATGGTAAAAGAGCAATTGACCTTATACATAGGAAAAGCCATACAAAATCATATCAAAATAAGAGTTTACAAAACAAAAACAATAAAATAGTAGAGTCTTATAAAAATTTGGAATGTGAACAAATGAGAAATTTATTACCTAATTCGAAGCCATCTTCTCAAAATATTTATCCATATAAAAACTATCATTATAATCCGTCACAACATACTAAGAAAAATTATACTAAACAACTTAGCAATGGTAATCATTCAAACCAAACACGTTTTTCACATATGGATGTAGATAATAATCAAAACCATCAAAGTATGGAAATAGAAAACTTACAAGAATGTATTAGTAGTGAAGAAGTAAATTTTTTAACACAGCCTCAAAATTTAAACTACCCATAGTTATTATTTCAATAGGTAAAGAAAAAATTAGGTGCCTAATTGACACAGGTTCTGATACCAGTATTATAAAACCCAATATTTTACTTGGAAATTATATATCTGAATTAATACATCCCCCGTTAAAGTTTAAAACTTTGAATGTTTTTATTGAAGTTGTTGAAAAAATTGTTACTCCAATTCCCAGCGAATTTAATTCAACTGGTACTCTTTCATGGAAAGTAATAAATTTCTGTAATGAAAATTATGATGCTATTATAGGTCAAAATTTTCTCAAAGCATTTAGAGCTAACGTTGACATTGAAGGTAAAAGACTTAACATTTTTGGTAATAAACTTTTTTTCATTCAAAATTTGTATCCTTTTACATATGACAATATATGTAACCTTGATGGTATTAACATTAATAATGACAACATTTTTGATCGGATTAATTTAAATAATTTAAATGCTGAAGAAACTTCCTTTCTTAAAAATTTGCTACGTGAGTTTGTTGATATTTTTTATAAAGTATGCGATGTACTAACTGCAACAAAAAATATTTTTCATGAAATTATGTCGAGCTTAGATGCACCATTATACTCCAAAATGTATCGATATCCTCAAATACATGAGGAAGAAATTAATAGGCAAATAACGGAAATGTTGCAACAAAATATTATTCAACCAAGCAATTCTCCATATAATAGTCCTCTTTGGATTGTTCGAAAAAAATTAGATAATTCTGGAAAGAAAAAATGGAGATTTGTCATTGACTATAGGCTGCTTAACAAATATACGATCGATGATAAATATCCGATTCCTAATCTGAATAGCATATTAGATAAGTTGGATAGAGCGGAGTATTTTACTACTTTAGATTTGGCTAAAGGATTTCATCAAATTGAAGTGAATGAAGAATTTAGGAAAAAACAGCGTTTTCAACTCCTAGTGGGCATTACGAATTTATTAGAATGCCGTTTGGACTGAAAAATGCCCCTTAACCTTTCAAACTCCGTTTTCCGCGAATATATAAATAAAATATGCGTAATATATATGGACGACATTCTAATTTTTAGTACACCATTAAAGGAACATACACAAAATTTAAAAACAATTTTCACTACTTTACGAAAAATAAAAAAAAAATAATAAATGTAAGGCGCGATAACCTCCGAAGAGATCTAAGGCCGAGCTTCTCTTCCAATTTGCGTCGTGCTCCTCTTGATTTTCCCTACAAATTGGCCGGACGGGACCTACATGTTTTATGGCGACTCCGAACGGCATCTGCGAGGCAGATGAGTTTTCACTGAGAGCTTTTCATGGCAGAAATACACCCGGAGCGCTTGGCAAACACTGGCGAGCGGCGACCCCGCTTAGAAAAATTTTCTTCTAATTGAAAAACCTTATTTCTAAAATTTTGATGTGGCTTTGCCCGGGAGTTGAACCCGAGGCATACGGTGTGATAGGCGGAGCACGCTACCATCACACCACGGTGGCAAAAAGCAAAGCAAAGAAACTCAATTCCTTGGACATATACTTACTCCTAAAGGTGTAAAGCCGAATCCAGAAAAAATAAAAATTATTCAAAATCTAAAACTTCTAAAAACTGTTAAGCAAATTAAATCTTTTCTCGGAGTAACTGGGTATTATAGGAAGTTTATACGGGATTATGCAAAATAGCAGGACCAATGTTATACTATTTAAAAAAAGGTAGAAAAGTTAATCAAAACGATCCAAATTTTATTGCTTCATTTCATAAATTAAAAGATATAATAACCAGTGCTCCCATATTAAGGTTTCCAAATTTTAGCAAAAGATTTAAAATTGTAAGAGATGCTAGTAATTTCGCTATTGGTGCTGCCCTTATCCAAGATGGACATCCAATAGCATATGCTTCAAGAACGCTTAATAATCATGAGATAAATTATGCTACAATAGAAAAGGAATTGCTTGCCATAGTAAAATACTTTCGTCCATACATTTATGGTCGTGAATTTGATTTACTCTCTGATCATCAACCACTAAAGTGGATGCAAACAAAATTCACTGGCAAAGATTTAAATCCTAGATTACAAAGGTGGTTAGTGGAGTTAGGAGAATATGATGCTAAAATTGACTATATAAAATGTAGTGAAAATAAGCTTTCAGACATTTTAAGTCGTGTGAATAGCAATACTAATGAGATAAATATAGGCTCAATTCATGAATTTGATCAAGAAAGTGTCAATGATTTTTTGGAAGTTCAAATAATACACTCTCAAGAGGAGGAATTTAATGATAATCTTAAAATTTTAGACACTGTTGTAAATTGATTCAAACACAAATTATATTACAGAAGTTGAGAATGTTTTTGGAAATAAGAGAATTTTCGTTGATAAAAATGATATTAAGAAGAGACACATTATAGACATTGTTAGAAGAAATATTTCAAAAGGCAAGGTAGGCATTTATTCGGAACTTCCTGATAATGAATCTAATAAAATGCAAAATCAATTGAAAGAATATTTTACCACTGATGCACTAAAATTTTTTAAATGCTCGTATTTTGCTAAAGACATAGAAAGTGAGGATGAACTCAATAAACAAAATTCGCTATTTCACAAATTTGAAACCGGTCATGTGGGTATAATACCAACTTATGAAAGAATAAAACATAGAATTTATAACCACGATTGAAAATTTATATACATAGAATAATTAATAATTGCGCAGTTTGTACCTCAGGAAAATGTGATCGCAATCCAATTAAAAATAAATTTCAATTTACTGAAACACCTTCTAATATCATTTAATTGTAAATGTTGATACATATGTTAATTCAAAGCATTCTTTTATAATTTTTATAGACTAGTTTTCCAAACATGCGTTTGCATTTTATTTATCTGATAGAAACAGCCAAACAATCGTAGATAAACTAAGAGAATATTTATTGATAAAGGGACAAGTAAAGAAATTTGTTTTTGGTAATGAGTTCAATTCCTCAAATGTTAAAGAATTTTTAAAATCTGAAAATATATAATTTCATTTTTCAAAACCCCATAGTCATACAGGGAATTCAGATATAGAAAGACTCAATAACACAATAACTGAGAAAATAAGAGTCTTAAATTTGGAACAAAGACTACCAATAACAGCACAAATGAGTAAAGCAATTCAAATGTATAATAATACTTTTCATAGTACCATAAAATGTACTCCATTTGAGGTACAAAATCATACAATGAATTTTCGTTTGATAAGAAATTGCAGCCAAAAATATTGGTAGGTATATTAAACACAGAAACCAAAATAGGGAGGATTATATAGAAAATCGAGAAGAGGGTTTTGTTAAAAATTATAGAAGCCTTAGAAATAAAGAAGAACCAAAATTTATAAAGAAAAGGATACATAACGTTCATACTATTAACATAAAAGGACCATCGAAATATTGTGAAAACTAATTACATTTTATTTTGTACAGTTATTATGAAATTTTTAGCGAAAGTAACTAATCGATTTTCACATAACATTAAATAAAATACGTAATTCTTTCAATTTGTTTTTAATATGGTTTTTCATATACATACAGTTAACTTAGTTTATATAAAATCTTATTAAATTGTTAAAACCCTGTAATTTTTGAATTCAGGAGTCTTCAAAATACTATGAGTGGAGGAGTTACATATATGTAAATGTCTATACCTGTATTATATTTACTTTGAACAGAATCATACTAACAATTATAATTAGTTTTATATGTCTACCTAAGAGTTTCATGTTCAAAAAAAATGTTATAATTGATATTCAGACAACTCATACAAAATATATAAAATTTTAATTTTTACAAGAAATCATCAAGGATAATTAAATTTATTAGAACTTATAACTTATTTAAATTAATAAGTTGTTTCGTATGCCAATTTTCAAAAGCGCCAAAGTTACCCGTTTCCAAAAGGTTACAGGCATTTACGAATGAAGGGGAAGAAATTATATACTAATTAATACTAGCCACTAGCAGCCACTTTCGGTGATCAAAGACATATTACTGTGCTCAATGTTGGGCACAAATTTTACTTCGTATGTAAATTTTGCAAATTGCAATATTATGCAATTCAGAAAGAATTTAGCCTTAAAATATTCAACGGCGAAAAATTATTTCATATATATTTTAAGCTAACAAGACGATGAATAAGAACCTCACCTAGACTGAAGATGTTCATAATGTGTTGAATTAATAGAACTACATGAAAGTTTTAATGTTAAGCTTAAAAAAAATCTAAAAAAATTTTAACGCAAGATATGCAGTTTGTAGGTCAAAGTTTGCAGTGATTTTTTCATATCTAAAGGCCTGTTTTTTACTTGCCACATGAGTTACTATAGAAGTTTCCTTTTCCATTTCTGCGTTTCTTGTTTTCAATTCCCAGGTGAGTTGCAATGGACGCTCCCTTATAATATTCGCGACATCAGTTGTGACTCTTAACTGATAACTGAAGCAGAATATGATGTGACTGCGGTTATTTTATGGCAAAGGTATGTTGATCTATTAAATTACCAGTTAAGAGATTCGTAATCAAGGAGTTAGTAGTGAGCCCAACGTTGAACGCTAAAGTCTGTGCGTTCCAAAAAAGGAGCAGCTATTCCCGACTGTTTGCGAAAAATTATTAATTACGATATATTAAATTATCAATGAGGAACTGCATCTAATATCAATAAGGTTTCAAACTTTGGATGCCGTTTTAGCTTATTTGCATATTTTCTAAAATTGTTTCCGTTGTGAAGTAATATGTCTTTTGATTGGCAAGGCATCTAGTATGAACCTACTGCAATTTTCATTTTAATACGTATCATACGATATTTCTTAGAACCTATAATTTAAAAATTTTTGAGTTTAAAAAAGATTGTTTCCATGTTGAAGGGTTGGTTTCCTAATATCCAAGTAAAATAAAAAATAAATGTAAGGCGCGATAACCTCCGAAGAGATCTAAGGGCGAGCTTCCAAGTAAAGGCAATAAATTTGAGAGAAGTGGTAAAATTTTTTATTAAATAAATTTCTTCATAGAGGATAGAGAACAGTTCTTACTCTGGTGTGATTTTGAAAAAAAAAAGGATTTTTAGCCTGGTAAATCCCAATATCGATTCAAGAAATTTTTTTTATTCAAAGTATGCTTATGTACTGAACTCTATGGCGAAACATGGGAGATATCTCCATAAATGTTATAAAAAAAATATATATATATAAGGCGCGATAACCTCCGAAGAGATCTAAGGCCGAGCTTCTCTTCCAATTTGCGTCGTGCTCCTCTTGATTTTCCACACAAATGGGCCGGACGGGACCTATATGTTTTATGCCGACTCCGAGCGGCATCTGCAAGGCAGATGAGTTTTCACTGAGAGCTTTTCATGGCAGAAATACACCCGGAGCGCTTGCCAAACACTGCCGAGGGGCGACCCCGCTTAGAAAAATTTTCTTCTAATTGAAAAATCTTATTTCCAAAATTTTGATGTTGCTTTGCCCAGGTTGTGAACCCGGGGCATACGTAGTGGTAGGCGGAGCACGCTACCATCACACCACGGTTGCCGCCACATAAATGGTATACTGGACATTTAATACTGTTATAAACCCAATAGCCACCTATGCTTCCACAGTTTGGTGGTAGAAGGCCACGTAAAGAACGGCAACAGCAAACAGGTGCGATGAGAACGTCCCCTGCTGATGCACTTAGCACTTTATTGGGAATACCTCCCTTTCCTACTCTGATAGAGAAAGAGTCAACACTAAGCGCACTAAGACTTCAAAATATTTCGGAGTTGAAGCTAGGAAACATGTTATAGGGAAATGAATGTAATAAAATCCCACATAACAACTGCGTGACGTAGTGTCCCTTAAGCTCAGAATCTCACGGAACTATGAAGAATCCACTGGGAAATAAGGAATCCTTATAATGAACTTCACTCAGAGGTCTTATTCACGGATGGATCGAAATTCGATGACGGAAGAACGGGAGCTGGCATCTATGGGCAGAACTTCAAGAAACTGATACCAATGGGACACTACCTCACCAGATTTCAGGCAGAAGTCCATGCAATAGAAATTTGCGGTAGAAAATGTCTACGGAGAGACTCATCCTCGAAGAGCATCTACATTATGTCGTAGAGCCAGGCGGCCCTGCGTGCCTTGCAATCCTACACTGTTACATCTAACTTAGTGGATGACTGCATTGATATCCTCAATGACCTGTGGTCAACAAAAAGGTTTTGTTAGGATGGGTTCCCGGATATCAGAGACATGAAGGTAATGAACATGCAGATAACATAGAAAAGCAGGGTGCTACAGTAGCATTCTATGGTCCAGAGGCCTTTTGTGGACTCACAAAAGCACACACCCAGAAAACCATAAGTAACTCGAAAACAAAATATTTCAGACGTCACTGAATTGATTGCCCTGGGTAAAGACGGGCCAAACTGTTCACACTTCCGGCAACTAAAGTATCAACCAAACTCATTAATCTAAGCAGGAAGGACCTACGAAATCTCACTGGGTACTATTCGGGATACTGTGATCTACGATATCACCTAAGTAAGTTAAATCTATCCGATATTAAAATTTGTCATTTCTGTCAGCTGGAGGATGACGCGAAAGTTTTTATTATCTGCTAATGCGTCGCTCTGGCAGAGACTCTCCCATCTAGGTAGTGTGACCCTTAGTCCCTATGTGATATGGAGCAAAAGGCCTGAAAAAGCCTCGACATACAAAATTAGGGTGAAAGATCATCCACAATAGATGTACACAAAGGTCGCAGTGCTTCCAGGCCTAATAAAAATAATAACAATGTATTGAACTGAAAATATGCAGCATTTTCCACAAATTAATCTGGTTTAATTTTTAAATCAACTTCACTCCCCTTTGCATTCCCGACCAACCATTAATACTACAAGTCTTGTAGTACCCAATTTTCCAAACACACCACAGAAAACGCATAATATATTACTTCTAATATTGCCCAGCACAAATTCCTTAGAAAATTGCTCAATTACAATTTATTCCGGTTGTGGCATAATTTTTACTTGCCAACCCTTACCCTCTGCTGCCGTAAGAAACGATTAAAAAGTGATATTTTTAATTAAGCAACAAGCAGCAATAAAGTGAAAATGTATATATGTATGTGAAAAAGCGTAATAACACAAAATAAAAAAAAAAAAATATGATACTTAATAACAAAAGAAGCAAAAGCTTTTCCACTTACCACTTACAATATTTTACAATAGTAAATATTGATGCAAAAAATGTGTAAGCCACAAATTACCTACACAAAGTGGAAGGTGGAGAAATGTTACAAGGTCTCTGAGGTTATTGTCACTATCAAAGCTTGCAACAATAACAACAAATACAGGCCACAATTTTGTGCTAATTACAATGAATGACTATAATTAGAGATGGGAGCATGAGAACGGGTAGCTGTGTACCTTCGAAGCGCAACGTAGTAGCAAGTTATTTCACTTATGAAAGGAGCGCGTAATAAATTTCGAAATCTTCGGTAAGGCCAAATCTGGAGTCGAAACATTTAATATTGGTATGAAATAATCAAGCTGCAATATAAAGTCCGTTGTCCATCTCTCGTTCACATATTCTATCTGAACTAAATATATACACAAACGTAGGACTAGTTTTGGCTTTTAGGCATAAAGCAACAAATCCACTTAATTGAGCGATCTGCTTCAAGCATGTATGCATTTGATAAGTGGGATGTCCCCGTCGCACATGATGTTGTCCGGTTTTAAGTTAGACAATATACCATGGGTACTCTCTAGTAATATTTTTAGTATTATATTAAAGCTTGGGCCAATCTGTTGTGCATGTTGTTGTGGCGACGTTGTCGAACAGCTTAGTGGGATGGTTTACGTGCTCAGATATCATTCGTTCTAGCGACAGCACTTCTCGAATCTGGCATCCACCTCTTTGTGGCATTCAGCTGCTGGACATCGAGATGTGCCCGGTGTATTAGGAGATGCTTTCCTTGTCATTTACTCAGCTGAAAACTGGTTGGTTTTTTAGCAATATACACTCATTATACTGCATCACACATCACAGCTTCGGGATAATGTTCTTGGCATTCGCCAGATCAACAAAGATTGCGTTGGAATCCCCACAGTTGGCCACATTGGATGCAGAACCCGATTTCTGTGTCATATGCTGGCATCCTTTGCCTTTCCGCCTTAGCTTCCTTAGTTATGACAGCGCCACGTTGCTCAAGACATGGTTTTTAGAGGTCGGCGTTTTAAGGTGTGGGCCACGATGCTCAAGTAATGTCAGCAAGGGGTAACAACCAGCTCGGCGAATTCATCATAGCTTAGGCGGCTGTGTTTATTATTTTGTCGGCCTCGTTGTTTCAGTTCTATGTCTCGCCCTTGCAGGATAAAATTGGTGAAGCTTTCGCCGCGCAGCAAGTCAACTATGGTGCCCACCAAAGACAGTCTAATTTGTGAGCTAATGGGTAGTCCCAGGTGGTAGCGGTAGCTACAGCGAGAACTACTGGTTCACGTAAGCTGCAATTGATTTCGAAAATACTAATTTAACAATCTTAAAAAATTTGAAAAATATCTCTTCTTACTCGCTATCTAACAGGTACCGGCCCTTAAGAAGTTGCCTGAACTTCATTTAGGTTACTGTGGCTATATGTGGTATGTACGTTAGCGTGTATGTAATCATCATTGGCAGTACTGCTTGCTTATGCAGCAAAATTAGCAAGACATAAATATTCAAGCACCCAAACCACTGCCCTCATTTCATTCCGATTTCTTTTGTTTTATTTGTGAAAGTGTTATTGCATTGCCACAGCTTCAAATATGGCCCAAAACGTGGACCCGGGTACCCCTAGAATGTGTTTATACAATATGGATATCAAATTTAAGCTGTCGATGAGTGCTATAGTACAGGATAATTTTCATACAATTGGGAGGCTAGGGTCTCGAGATATAGCCCAAAACGTGGACCCGGGTACCCCTAGAATGTGTTTAGACAATATGGATATCAAATGAAAACTGTTGATGAGTGCTATAGTACAGGATAATTTTCATACAGCTGGGAGGCTAGGGTCTCGATATAGAGACCAAAACGTGGACTCGGGTACCTCTAGAATGTGTTTATACAATATGGATATCAAATGAAAGCTGTTGATGAGTGCTATAGTACAGGATAATTTTCATACAACTGGGAGGCTAGGATCTCGAGATATAGCCCAAAACGTGGACCCCGGTACCCCTAGAATGTGTTTACACAATATGGATATCAAATGAAAACTGTTGATATGTGCTTTAGTACAGAGTAAGTTTTACACCGCTGCGTGACTAGGGTCTCGATACATAGGCCAAAACATGGACCCGGATACCCTAGAATGTGTATGTATTATGGATTATGTTGCTGAGATCTCGAAAGTTCATTGTGATATTCGATTTAATCGCATCAACCGGGCAAAACTGATAGATATGCATGCGAAGCCGAAATAAAGACAAGAAATAATAATACCCACATACCTGTTTACATGCGTCCTATTCGATTTGCCTGAAATTTCGTATATAAATTTGCCTATATTAGTATTTACAATGCTTTTTTCCGGGAAGTATACCAGAGACGAACTGGGACTGAGATTAGGACTAGGACTGGGACTGAGACAGAGATTCGGAGTGGGACTGGAACAAAATACATACCACCCTCTGGGACTGGCAATAAGAGATGAAGAAGAGGGAGAAAAACTTGAGAGAAGAGAAAAGAGAAGAGATTGAGAAAGAGATAGAATGAGACGAATATCGAGATGAAGCGAAAAGAAGGAGGGAGGAGTGAAAAAAAAGACAAGGAAAAAGTGTAGAGGGGTAGGGCAAAGTTAGACGGAAAAAGCTTATTAAAATGATTTCTGATAGGCCAAATTTAGGGCAGAACAATGTCTGCCGGGTCTGCTAGTATAAGTATAAAATTTTCCTTAAATTTTTCCGAAGTTTCGGATTTTTTAAAAAAAGTTTTTGGAACGTGTTTGCACAGTTTCAGTTAGAAAATTCATATAAGCTTTTTCCTGAAATGTCGAAAAAGAAAAGAAAAAGTGACTTATCTTGTTTGGTTGATTTTCCGACAGGGTGGATAAATGATGTATATTGGAACGATTTTCCGTCATCCCTTGTCAAATTTGGCTTTGAGACAAACCGGTTTCGGCGTTGTGCCATCATCATTGTCGGTTTTCGTTCTAGAACGACAAGGGATGACGGAAAATCGTTCCAATATACATCAAAAGAAAAAGTGTTCAATCGACAAAATATAAAAAATTTTGCCACACCTATTTTGCTGTTCGCTGCTGTATTTCCTTTGTTGTTATTTTTATACCTTTCATGAAAATGAAATGGTATATTAATTTCGTCGCGAAACCGAAAATTATAAGTCCTTAAAGGAAAATAGATAGACCCACCATTAAGTATACCGAAATAATCAGGTTGAAGAGCTGAGTTGATTTAGCCATGTCCGTCTGTCCGTCTGTCCGTCTGTCTGTTTGTATGCAAACTAGTCCCTCAATTTTTGAGATATCTTGATAAAATTTGGTGAGCGGGTGTATTTGGGTGTCCGATTAGACATTTGTCGGAACCGACCGGATCGGACCCTTATAGCATATATCCTCCATACAACCGATTTTTCAGAAAAAGAGGATTTTTGTAATATCTTACCCAATTTAACAGATTGAAGCTTCAAACTTCACCATATACTTTCGTATATTGCACATATTGTTGCCTGAAAAAATTGATGAGATCGGTCGTATATATAGTATATATCCCCCACAACCGATTGTTCAGATAAGGAACTTTTCGTAATTACTGCCCCATTTTAAGAGCTAGAGGCTTCAAATTTCAACGAATGCTTAGGTATATAGCATATATTGTTGTCTGAAAAAATCATAAAGATCGGTGGTATATATAGTATATATATGGTGGTATATATAGTATATATATATAGTATATATATATATATTTTTGGCAAATTTTAGCCCCATTTTAACAGCTAGAAGCTTCAAATTTCACCGAATACTTACGTATGTAACATATATTGTTGTCTGAAAAAATCATAGAGATCGGTTGTATATATAGTATATATCTCATACAACCGATTGTTCAGATAAGAAACTTTTCGCAATTTCTACCCCATTTTAACAGCTATAAGCTTCAAAGTTCACCGATTGCTTACGTATATAGCATATATTGTTGTCTGAAAAAATCATAGAGATCGGTTGTATATATAGTATATATCTCATACAACCGATTGTTCAGATAAGAAACTTTTCGCAATTTCTACCCCATTTTAACAGCTATAAGCTTCAAATTTCACCGATTGCTTACGTATATAGCATATATTGTTGTCTGAAAAAATCATAGAGATCGGTTGTATATATAGTATATATCTCATACAACCGATTGTTCAGATAAGAAACTTTTCGCAATTTCTACCCCATTTTAACAGCTAGAAGCTTCAAATTTCACCAAATGCTTACGTATATAGCATATATTGTTGTCTGAAAAAATCATAGAGATCGGTGGTATATATAGTATATATCTCATACAACCGATTGTTCAGATAAGAAACTTTGCGCAATTTCTGCCCCGTTTTAACAGCTAGAAGCTTCAAATTTTACAAAATGCTTACGGATATAGCATATATTGTTGTCTGAAAAAATTATAGAGATCGGTTGTATATATAGTATATATCTCATACAACCGATTGTACAGATAAGAAACTTTTCGCAATTTCTACCCCATTTTAACAGCTAGAAGCTTCAAATTTCACCAAATGCTTACGCATATAGCATATATTGTTGTCTGAAAAAATCATAGAGATCCGTTGTATATATAGTATATATCTCATACAACCGATTGTTCAGATAAGAAACTTTTCGCAATTTCTGCCCCTTTTTAACAGCTAGACTCTTCAAATTTCACCATATGCTTACGTATATAGCATATATTGTTGTCTGAAAAAATCATAGAGATCGGTGGTATATATATTATATACCCCATATAAACTGTCATTTTTGCCCCTTTTTTACGGCTAGAAGCTTCAAAATTCATCAAATTTCATCAAATAGTTACGTTTACGTCATATATTGTTGAAATACGTGATTCGTAGTCATAGTTTTTACACGCAGACCACAAAAAACCAGAAACTTTGCATCCTCACACAAAGTACCTACCTGTTTTTTATTTTATATTTATCTTAAAAATCGTTAAGGTATGCAGATCTGTTCACTATATATTTCTTATCTTATACATCCGATTATTCGGAGATTACGAACGGGATAAGATTATTGTTCAGCCCCATTCATGAAAGGTATGAAGTCTTCGGCATAGCCGAAGACAGTCCCGTTCTTACTTGTTTTTATTGTATAACAAAAATGCATACTTATGCAACCTATTGTTATGTGCAAGTAATCTTATTTACGACAGTTAACTTTATTTTGATGTTTTTGTTGTTGTTTATGTGTTTGTTGCACGTACAACAAGTACGAGCTACGCAACTGAAATTGCGAAAAGCGTAGTTAAATAAAAATATCTGCTGTTAAGTGCAAACATATATATGTATGTATGTATGTATGTATGTACATTAGACTGGGTTGATTTATTAACCGATATCGCGCGATCGAATAGTTCCCCACGCATACCTAAAAAACTAATTTTCGAGCCTGCGAAATTTCATTTTTTTGACTTTTTTCGACTTTGATTTTTAATGGTTTTTTCATGACCTACTACAAAAAATTTTGATTTCATAGTAAACTTTTCATGTATGCCCTATCCGACCCAGAAATATACGCTAAAAACGTTGCAAAATATTTTTTTTTTACAAAAAACTGTTATCGACAACGTTTTTAGCGGACATTTTTGGGTCGGATAGGGTATACATATGAAAACTTTTTTAGTAGGTCATTAAAATTTCCCAGGCTCGAAAATTAGTTTTTTGTGTATGCGTAGTGGAACTTTTTTTCCCAAATCCTATCGAAAAATAGATGGCGCGATCTCGGTTAACTTTCGTTCATACAAATCGACCCACCCTAATGTACATCCATATTTTTAAATATGCACTAGTTGAACTTTTTAAGTTGTATACACTAGCAATAAGTCAGCACAACAGTAAAAACTTAATTAAAATCACAAGAAGAAATGGCACCAAACAAATGACCAAGCAAAAGCAAGGCAAAGTAGAATGAATTTTGCTAACTGCAAGAATAATTGCGAAAAACAAAAAACATCGGGAGCAGACTTAAGTCAAATGTGAAAAAGAAAATGTGTGGCACTTGCAACACTATTAATAATAGTTGTTGACTGTTTGTGCAATTTTATTTTTTATTTGGTAAGTACGTGCTTCTGAGATTACAGAAAAATGATGTCGGAAAAATACCAGTGAACGTGAAAAAAATCTTTGAAAAAAAAAAAAAATATGCACACTAACGAGTTAATTATGGTTAGATGGAAAAAAAACTCGCCAGAAATTAAAAAATATATATACGAGTATTGGGTCGGGTCGATTTGTATGGACGAAATTTAACCGATATTGCGCTATCGATTTTTCGAGAGGATTTGGGCTCAGGAAATAAAGTTCCACTACGCATACCCAGAAAAATAATTATCGAACCTGCGAAAAAAAACTGGTGAAAGGGTAAATTTTTCGACCAAAGCACTCCCCAAAAATATATTTTTTTCAAAAATGTAAAAACGTTGGCAATAACAGTGTTTGAAAAAAAAATATTTTTTGAATTTTGGGGAGTGGTCGAAAAATTGACTCTTTCGCCATTTTTTTTTTGCAGGTTCGAATATTATTTTTTTGGGTATGCGTAGTGGAACTTTTTTTCCTGACCTCAAATCCTATCGAAAAGTCGATGGCGCGATATCGGTTAATAAATCGACCCAGTCTAATGACTATGTTAAAAAAGCTACCATCGGAAAAGTAATCATTTACAATTTTTTAAAGTTATGTGATTATATTTGTCAACTTCATGAATATGTTAATGCTGGAACAGAATACGTAATCGGAATCGTAACTAGAGTCGAAATTTGGATAGCGCT